>NC_080720.1:27565851-27648351 GCF_019097595.1 Hemibagrus wyckioides
TCACTCACTCACTCACCCATTCACTCACTCACCCATTCACTCACCCATTCACTCACTCACTCACCCATTCACTCACCCATTCACTCACTCACTCACTCACCCATTCACTCACTCTCTCACTCATTCACTCACCCATTCACTCACTCACTCACTCACTCACTCACCCATTCACTCACCCATTCACTCACTCACTCACCCATTCACTCACCCATTCACTCACTCACTCACCCATTCACTCACTCACTCACCCATTCACTCACTCACCCATTCACTCACTCATTCACTCACTCACTCACTCATACACTCACTCACTCACCCATTCACTGACTCACCCATTCACTCACTCATTCACTCACTCACTCACTCATTCACTCACTCACTCACCCATTCACTCACTCACTCACTCACTCACCCATTCACTCACTCACCCATTCACTCACTCACCCACCCATACACTCACTCACTCACCCATTCACTCACTCACTCACCCATACACTCACTCACTCACCCATTCACTCACTCACCCATTCACTCACTCACTCACCCATTCACTCACTCACTCACCCATACACTCACTCACTCACCCATTCACTCACTCACCCATTCACTCACTCACTCACTCACCCATTCACTCACTCATACACTCATTCACTCACTCATACACTCACTCACTCACCCATTCACTCACTCACTCACTCATACACTCATTCACTCACTCACTCACCCATTCACTCACTCACTCACCCATTCACTCACTCATACACTCATTCACTCACTCATACACTCACTCACTCACCCATTCACTCACTCACTCACCCATTCACTCACTCATACACTCACTCACTCACCCATTCACTGACTCACCCATTCACTCACTCATTCAATCACTCACTCACCCATTTACTCACTCACCCCTTCACTCACTCACTCATTCACTCACTCACTCACCCATTCACTCACTCACTCATTCACTCACTCACCCATTCACTCACTCACCCATTCACTCACTCACTTATTCACTCACTCATTCACTCACCCATTCACTCACTCACTCACCCATTCACTCACTCACTCATTTACTCACTCACTCACCCATTCACTCACTCACTTATTCACTCACTCACTCATTCACTCACTCATTCATTCACTCACCCATTCACTCACTCACTCACTCACTTATTCACTCACTCACTCACCCATTCACTCACTCATTTATTCACTCACTCATTCACTCACTCACTCATTCACTCATTCATTCACTCACTCATTCACTCACTCACTCATTCATTCACTCACTCATTCACTCACTCACTTATTCACTCACTCACTCACACAATCACTCACTCACATCACTCAATCATTCACTCACTCACTCATTCACTCACTCACCCATTCACTCACTCACTCACCCATTCACTCACCCATTCACTCACTCACCCATTCACTCACTCATACACTCATTCACTCACTCATACACTCACTCACTCACCCATTCACTCACCCATTCACCCATTCACTCACTCATACACTCATACACTCATTCACTCACTCACTCACACACTCACTCACTCACCCATTCACTCACTCACTCACTCACCCATTCACTCACTCACTCACTCACTCACTCACCCATTCACTCACTCACTCATTCAATCACTCACTCACCCATTCACTCACTCACCCATTCACTCACTCACTCACCCATTCACTCACTCACCCATTCACTCACTCACTCACCCATTCACTCACTTATTCACTCACTCATTTACTCACTCATTCATTCACTCACCCATTCACTCACTCACTTATTCACTCACTCATTTCATTCACTCACTCACTCATTCACTCACTCACCCATTCACTCAGTCACTCACCCACTCACTCACTTATTCACTCACTCATTTACTCACTCATTCATTCACTCACCCATTCACTCACTCACTCACTCATTCACTCACTCATTTCATTCACTCACTCACTCATTCACTCACTCACCCATTCACTCACTCACTCATTCATTCACTCATTCACACACTCACTTATTCACTCACTCACACAATCACTCACTCACTCGCATCACTCAATCATTCACTTACTCACTCATTCATACACATCACTCAATCAACCACTCACTCATTCATTCATTCACTCATTCATTCACTCACTCACTCACTCAATCACTCACTTATTCACTCACTCACTCACTCCCTTATTCACTCACTCATTCACTCACTCACACACAATCACTCACTCCTCACATCACTCAATCATTCACTTACTCACTCATTCATTCACATCACTCAATCAACCACTTACTCACTCAGATTATTTCCTCATTCACATCACATCACATCACATCACATCACTCACTCACAAGTGATCTACTCCCTTCCTCCCTCACTCATTCAAACTCATAAATCATTTCCTCACCTCTGGGGCGATGTAGTCGGGTGTTCCACAGAAGGTGCGTGTCATTACACCTTCATACATGTTCTCCTTACACATGCCGAAGTCTGCAACCTTGATGTGTCCCTCAGCATCCAGCATCACGTTGTCTAGCTTCAGGTCTCTGAAAGAACGCACACATACAGTCGTGTTACAGAATGTGATTCAGTGCTGTAGGTTTATGAAATTACATGTTTACTCATGTTACCTAGCTGACTATCATTAGCTATAAGCATTTATGAAAATAACTTAAAAATGTACTCAAAAATCCAGTCAGACCATATGTTGTTAGCTAGCATTAGCAGCAAAGATTATATAAATGTATGAATGACCTGAAACCCCACCAGCCAGTACTAGCAGTATTCAACTAAGAGAATTTATGAATATGACTTGAAATTCCTCTCAGAAATCCTGACCGTGTCATGATATCTAACTAAATTTCATTAAAAAAATCAAGATTGAAAATTGATCAACATGACATAAATTCCTCTGAAAAAAATCCTGTGAGACCATCTCATGACCGCTAACTAGCCAGCATTAACAGTGATGATGAGGAAATCTATTGAATAACTTACAGAATCCTCTCAGAAATCCTGATACTAGCCAGCATTTGCAATGATAACTGAAATCCTGTCAGATTGTCTCATGACAGCTAACTAGCTATTAATAGCAGATAAGGGTATTTATTACCAAGTTAAATTCCTATCAGAAATCCTGTGAGATTGTCTCATAATTGCTAACTAGCCAGCATTAACAGTGATGATAAGAAAATCTTATTAATAATTACAGAATCCTCTCAGAAATCCTGTTTCTTAATAGCTAACTAGCCAGTATTTGGAATATTTATAAATAACTGAAACGTTTCCTCTCAGAAATGCTGTCAGATTTAATTAGCAATCAATAGCAGCTAAGATTATGAATATTTATTACCGAGTTAAATCCATCTCAGAAATCATGTCTGATTGTCTCATGATAGCTATCTCACTATTAATAGCAGCTAACTAGCGATCAATAGCAGCTAAGATTTTGAAATTGCATTAAATTGACTTAAATTCCTCTCAGAAATCCTGTCAGATTGTCTCAGGATTGCTAACATTAGCAGAAAAGATCGTTAATATTCCGTAAATTCCATTCTCATGAGAGCTTTTGTATAACTGCGGGGTTTAAATATCTGGACTCTGTTACTGGCTTCGACTGAGTATGCTTTTGCTGCAAAAAAAAAAAAAAGTAATGAAATTATGCATTAAATAAAAAAGTTTTTGACAGAGTGCATAGAGGACATCCAATGTGCATCTGCTAAAAGGCATAATAAATCCATCTCTCTCTCTCTCTCTCTCTCTCTCTCTCTGGCCATGTAAAGACAGACGGCCATTTGCTGATGTCTGGGTGTAACAGGGTGTGTATGCGTGCTCTATTTCCCTAGGTCTACTGAGCAGATGGGAATTATGAGCAGAACAGCTGTAAGAACAGCTGACACAGATCAAATGAGTTCAGGTAAACACACACACACACACACACACACACAGAATGCTGGAGCAATATAGCTGGAGATAAAGGAACTAAAGCAAGAGATGCATTACTTCCACAAATACGGCACAGGAAATTTGAGTTCTAGAAAGTGTCGGAATTGGAGGCAGAGGTTATTAAAGTCATGCACAAACAGGAAGATATGCATTTTTCACTCATACATATTTAGAATTTGAGATGAAAGCTTTCCTAATTTACACACACACACACACACACACACCACAATACAGCTTTAATTTGAAGCATTATAGGTCAGCTACATTAATATGCAATTTACTGAGGAAAAAAAATTCCCAATAAAATATAACGTGTGCTTGCTTTGTCACCTGTATATCACTCCCTTCTTGTGCAAGAAGAACAGACCGACAGCGATCTCTGCTGCGTAAAACCTGTAATGACAGACATAACGATGAATGTTACCTCATTCTGTTCATTCCCGCACTTCAACTACAGCGGCAATCATCTCCAACTTCTCTGCAAAGCATTGCCCTGAGGTAATCACAGCCAATCAGAGGTCTTATGAAAAGAATTTCCCCCATTTACAGAAATAATTATTATGGATAGCTTGCTTTGTATGGATGCTGGGCTAGTGAGGAAAAAAATCAAAAATTATTTTGTTCTGATTGAACAGTTCTGATCAGACAATGACATGGGTAAAGATCACAACAAAAAGATCCTATTTACATCTGATTTAATAGGCATAAATCCTGGAATTAAAATAGATGTACAATGCCAGCTTTGATAAATGACCATATTTTAAATTCATTAGAAAATCTAACCATCTAACTAATCAAGAAATCAGAATCAAGAAATATTTGTTATGAATATTTCATATTTACAACTGAGAAATGTAATTTATTTAATCAGAAATCTGAAAAAGCCAAAGCCTATTATAGCTATAGTCTTATAGTTATAAGCTTAACTGTTAATGCCTTTAATAAACCACTCAGTTTATATTTAGATATGAAAGAAAAGTAGTTTCCCAAAAATCTAAAACTCTTTCTCATTTTGTTAGATCTGTGATAAGGATCGTGTTTAAACAACGAGACAATGTAAGAATCTCCGGCTGTTTAAAAACCTGTGCATGGCAGTGCAATTCTAATCGCTCAAGAGGTCCGAGGCACATTTTAATCAGTCGAGTGTAAAAACATTCGATAATCACTGTATCAGACCTCACTGTGGCAGCCATAAGACTACTACTGACCATATGGACATTTTTAAACATCCATCTTCTTCTACAGAAGCCATGGCTTGGGTGAAATGACTAAAAAGAGGCCATTTTGTATTTAGATACACTATATTGCCAAAAGTATTCGCTCACCTGCCTTGACTCGCATATGAACTTAAGTGACATCCCATTCCTAATTCTGGGAAGGCTGTCCACAAGGTTTAGGAGTGTGTTTATGGGAATTTTTGACCATTCTTCCAGAAGCGCATTTGTGAGGTCACACACTGATGTTGGACGAGAAGGCCTGGCTCTCAGTCTCCGCTCTAATTCATCCCAAAGGTGTTCTATCGGGTTGAGGTCAGGACTCTGTGCAGGCCAGTCAAGTTCATCCACACCAGACTCTGTCATCCATGTCTTTATGGACCTTGCTTTGTGCACTGGTGCACAGTCATGTTGGAAGAGGAAGGGGCCAGCTCCAAACTGTTCCCACAAAGTTGGGAGCATGGAATTGTCCAAAATGTCTTGGTATGCTGAAGCATTCAGAGTTCCTTTCACTGGAACTAAGGGGCCAAGCCCAGCTCCTGAAAAACAACCCCACATCATAATCCCCCCTCCACCAAACTTTACACTTGGCACAATGCAGTCAGACAAGTACCGTTCTCCTGGCAACCGCCAAACCCAGACTCGTCCATCAGATTGCCAGATGGAGAAGCGGGATTCGTCACTCCAGAGAACGCGTCTCCACTGCTCTAGAGTCCAGTGGCGGCGTGCTTTACACCACTGCATCCGACGCTTTGCATTGCACTTGGTGATGTATGGATTGGATGCAGCTGCTCGGCCATGGAAACCCATTCCATGAAGCTCTCTGCGCACTGTTCTTGAGCTAATCTGAAGGCCACATGAAGTTTGGAGGTCTGTAGCGATTGACTGCAGAAAGTTGGCGACCTCTTCGCACTATGTGCCTCAGCATCCGCTGACCCCGCTCCGTCAGTTTACGTGGCCTACCACTTCGTGGCTGAGTTGCTGTCGTTCCCAAACACTTCCACGTTCTTATAATACAGCTGACAGTTGACTGTGGAATATTTAGGAGCGAGGAAATTTCACGACTGGATTTGTTGCACAGGTGGCATCCTATCACAGTTCCACGCTGGAATTCACTGAGCTCCTGAGAGCGACCCATTCTTTCACAAATGTTTGTAAAAACAGTCTGCATGCCTAGGTGCTTGATTTTATACACCTGTGGCCGTGGAAGTGATTGGAACACCTGATTCTGATTATTTGGATGGGTGAGCGAATACTTTTGCCAATATAGTGTATAACAATAATATTTGACATAATACGTAAAGTTAGTGGTCTGGTGATTTTGCATATTACATGCAGTTTACTTCAAAATACACAGCTTCCACTTACACTGCCTGAGGTTCCTTAAATTTGCCCACTTGCTGAATGTGATACATGAGGTCACCACCATTCACGTACTCCATCACAAAATACAGACGGTCCTGAAAGAGAAAGAGAAGCATTGATCATTGTGGGGAATAAAGGCCTGGCTGAGACCAGCAGAGAACGAGTGTGGTAATATGAGTGAATGGGTACACCTGTGTATGTGGTTACTAATGAAGTGTAATTATAGGTTGATTCATCTAAATTAGACAATTCAGACACCAAATATACTCCTTTTCCCACACATCTAATAATGCTGCTTATTATGGAAGAATATTACAGACCCTAATCAAATTGAAGCACTCAATCCTTTCACGAAATGTTGGGAATAAAAAATCCAGTTCCGTATAAAGATGTCTACATTAAGAGCATATTTAAATCTCTGACGTTTCACAGAGAAAAATTGGGCTTTTCAAAAACAATTTGGTTTGTTTAGGAGAGACCGTGCACCATCATCCTGCTTTAATTTAGAGTAACGCCGAAGCCGGCAGTGACTGACAGATGGAGAGGCACAGCACAAACACCCACACGTCAATCTAGACTCCCACTGATGCTTACACAAACTGAGCGATTAAACATTAAAAGGTGTCTCGGTCCAGATAGGAAATATAGGAAATATTAAAACAAATAAATAAAACAAATGATTAATAGTATTTTTGTCTGATTGGGTGTGACTGTGCTTTAAAACATCATGCTGTTACTATTTTTGATTGTGTTGCTTTTTTGATGGCACAAACAGCATCAGAAACAGATAATGGATTTTAAATGTCCAGGTTTTTTTTTTTTCCCAGTCCTGAATTTTGTCCTGATTTGTCACAGTGTGAGCATAGCTCCTGGTCCTGCCTGTAAGTAGAATTAGTTTCTTTTGGCACCAAATAAAAGCTGCAACTTAATCCTTTCTATGGCTGAGTGTTTAAAAGCACAGTGTTAAAAAAGTGTGAGCTTTTTCCAAAATATCCTAAAAGGCTGTAATGTTACAATACCCTGACTGGTCTGACCTGAAATCTTATCCAGAATACCTTAAAAAGGCAAAATTCCCTCTTAGACTTTTACCACTGATGATGTCTTAAGTCTTACAAATAGTTAGCTAGTAAGACTTTTGCAAGGAGAGCGGTGGTAGCTCAAGTGGTTAAGGCTCTAGGTTACTGAGAGGAAGATCAAGGTTCACGCACCCAGCACTGCCAAGCTGTTGATCAAGACCCCCAAATCCCCCCTGCTCCAGGGGCACTGCATCATGGCTGACCCTGTGCTCTGACCCTCCAAGAATTTCACTGTGCAGTAATGTATATGTGACATAAAGATAATGTAACTTCATTCCAATTCTTCTTGTGTTCATCCCAGACCACTCTCAGGTGAAAATGGGGACCTTACCACAGTCTGGAAACAGGAGTGGAGGTGGGTGAGAAATGGGGGTTTGTCCTGCTGTGCCAGCACCCTCTTCTCCACCATGATGCACTCCACATCGTCATCCTGGATCACAACATCTTTCTTTAGGATCTTTATAGCATATAGTTCTTCTGTGGTCTTTATCTCTGCTAGCATCACCTGAAGTAAGAAACAGCACAGACATTGTCGTGTTCAGTGCACATGAGTAAGACATACTAGACCAGAACCAAGGACAGCGACTAAAACAATAGTAATGGAGCAGGCAGGTCTGATTGCTCATATAGCCAATGCTCTGAACCTCTGACTAGCAGCTACTAAAAATAATAAATAAATAAAAAACCACAACTCATCAGACAGCTAATATTTGATGATTGCCCTGCAGTGTTTGCCAATAATTCTTCTCTCTCTATTACTTTAAGACTCCTTACCCTCAGGAAGCTAGGACTTTCTGGCTAGGGAGAAGCAGGTCTGTTTGAACATGGCTACTTCGTAATTAGCTCCTACGTCTTCGTTTATACTTTCAATAACTGCTTCATTGTGACAAAGTCAAGACTAACAGCCTGTGCACGATAACATTTTCAATTTTCTGTACTAACCTTCCCGAAGCTTCCTTTCCCCAACACGGCCAGAAAGTTAAAGTCTGTGAGTTTGACCTGGTCCAGATTAACGGAGGGCAAACTGGTCCTGTTGTCATCAATAGGGGTGACGGCCTTCTTACCAGGACCAAGCTTAGCTTTCTGCATACAGGAATACAGAGAAGAAACAGAGAAATCAGCTGAATCCATATGGGTCATCATCCTGACTCACCTTGATTCATGCTTGATCAGAGGTGGCATCGGATTAGACAACCTGCAAACGCTGGCACACAGATTTACCCCGTGGTGCTCTCGTTGACATCCACTGACACTTGGGATGTGTGTCGTCTTTAAATTGCACGAGGACGGCGTAGCAGATGATGGAGGAAGATCTACCAAATGGGAAGGTATCAAGGAGCTGAACAACAACAAAAAATTCCTCGTGGTTCTAAATACAAACCACAGGGTTCTGTATTTGGCCAATAGAACCCTTTCCCAGGAAAAAAAAATGGTTCTGTGTAGAACCTTCACAAATCAATGAAGCTTTTTTCTTAAAACAGTTCTATAATATCAATTAATGTGCCATCACTTTTTGGAATTTTATCTCTAACACTGTGAGACCTTTTGAAATGACATTAGCATATTTTAGAAAAGATCGACTAGTATATTAAATTTGTGAAATAATTCAAACTGATAGAAATGACAGAGAAGAGTTTGGGTATCATCGATACTATAGGCAATCTTTTTCAATTTGCTGTATTTTCTGGTCCAAATAATTATATAATAATAGTAACAATAATAATAATAATAATAATAATAATAATAACAAATCTTTTTAGTCATTCTAAATAGAAGCATCCATATTGAACTGGGTTATTTTAAATAAACCCCCTGCCAAATGGTTCTATATAAAGAACCATTACATATTTTAGGGATCCATAAATGAAGCAAGGTTTAGAACCATATTAGGGTCTCTACAGAACCATTCCTTTTAATAGTGAAGGACAAATCCAACCTGAACTGAAATATACCTTGATTTTTAGTCCCAATTCTACCTGCTGGTTGCATCTAATAATTTAGGATGGTAAATTTAGTCTGTCGAATGTTTGAGACATTCGAGGACATCTAGCCGTTTTTTTAAAACTTATACTGATCTCTGTGTGATCAATCCAACACGTATGGCATGCATTTTATTTTTATTTTATTGGTTGCACTGATATTGATAATGAAATGTTAATGTTAAAAGATTCAGGCTTGACATTCAACTCAGGGTTAAAACTGACTAGCAGGAACAACACTTGCTTTCTGAGTCTAGCCTTCAGCTTGGATGGTTAGAATGAAAGACTGGAGCTCCAGCATCTCCACATCACCACCCGTCCTCACCTGTACACTTTCCTGTGGTGAGACACACACACAGCATAGCACTGGACTCCAGACTCATGGAAGATTTCAGGATTTGATTTGATACATCCACGGTTTGCTCTCCATAGTCTCATATATGTTTTTTAAAATAATTTTATGACCCAAGCTGTCTGGCTTTGTTGCAGTTCCATGTTCTTCAAATTCTTACCTAGCTTCCGATTTAACATTTGTCATCTTAAAACCTCTCTCATTCCTGTCTCACAACCTTGCTTGGGTTTAAGGAACATTTCCAGACCCAATGGAGCAAGTGGAATTCACACTTTTGTATTGTTTTGTAGTTGTTTTTATTTTAAATGCCTGGTACTGGCTAACCATTGGGAATCCTGACCAGAATCAATCAATCCTGATGGCTAGTCATGAATGTACAGATGAATAAAAATCTTTGGTTGGAATATTCCTTTAAAAATCATGTTTTCTCTGATTCTTAAATCTGCCTCTTAATGCTATATTTTCATCGGGTAATTTAACAGTTCATCTAGGACAAAATATTCCCTTCAGATTTGGAGCTTTTTCTTTTATTTTTCTTCTCAAAAATTGACATTCAACTTGCAGAGTTTTTTATTTTTTTTTACGTTAAACTACTTGAATTGGTGAAATTACAGATACAGGATTCACCTACCAGTGAAGAAACACCTTCTCTGATAGTCGTACTCATGTTCGACGCACATAAATCCAAGAAGGCTGAAGGCATGTTATAACGACGTCACATCTAGTGCCAAAATCTGCGGCCATTTTGAAAAATCGTGAGCTCCTAAGAATGTTACATATTGCATAGAGTTTGCATTCATTTCTGCGATCGCAAGAAAATCACAAAATCCTGGACAGATTCTGACAATAGATCTGAACATTTTTAAGCTTGGATTTTTCTCTAGCTGCTCTATAGGTCATTAATGAACTAATTTAACGTTGCAGCATTAATCAATTTACAGTGAACAGTGAAGTCGTTCAGCAGGCAAAGAAATGAAGCTGTCAGGCAGCAGACATTTACACACCGGACTGATTCAATGCCATTATTAGCGTGTTGGTAAACAGCCTCATCACCGTGTCCCTGTTGAGTGCTGCATTATAGCACTGATGCTCAGAGAAATACCGAGCGAGTGCCACTTTCTAACGTCGACATGCAGAAAGGTTTCAATGGCTGTGAAATATTTCTTCTGGTTTTTTCCGCCATTCAGAGCAATGCAAAGCTCCAGAAAAGGGCAGCCGGAAAGCCCTGAGAGGCCATGCAGAACCGCAAACAGCCACAAACTGACAAGACACGACATGACAGCATGGAACTTTTGGTCAGATTTTAAACTTTATCTCATTCCCACTCACTCTGACGCGACAGACAAAGATCTCTAGTCTCTAGTAGAAATTGTAAGAGCTGTAAAGTGTTTTGTTTAGTAAGGCAGTTAAAGCAGAGCAGATCAGGCTGAACTTGAACCCAAGACCAAACCAACTAGCACAACCTCTCTCTCTCTCTCTCTCACACACACACACACTGCGCTCTCTCTCTCTCTCTCTCTCTCTCTCTCTCTCTCTCACCTTTTTACGGTCTTCTATTGTTTTACCCTGCAATCACAGGACAATCATAATCATAAATTTTAATTCCACATGTTGAATTCTGACCTAAAGAAATGGCCAAAAGTGGAGGAAAAAAAATTAAAATAAAACACAATATCTATCAAAGAATATGACCTTGTACTATTATATAATCATGTCTAATGTCTTCACTTAAAGTTAATGCGATCAGTTACATTACATTTCCTCACCAGACTCTCGGTTTATATATATATATATATATATATATATATATATATATATATATATATATATATATATAAAAGCTTGGCATGACACCAAGACACTGGAAATCACACAGTCCTCTGTCTTTTACTCTGACCCTACAGTCTCCATCCATAAATACTAGATAAACCTCTCCTTACAGCAAGACACAAGCATTAGATATCAAACCATATAACACGTCATGAATACAGGAAATAACACCAATGTGTTTAAAAATCAGATTATTATTTGGCTTAAATGATCCACTGGACATCCATAAATCCCAGCCAATCAGTTGTCACTAAAGAAACTGACCAATCAGAGCCAAGAATTCGAACCTTTCATCAAGCTACAAGCAGTTGAACACCTTTCGACTTGACGAGTAGCACGCTGTTCATGGAGCGCTTCAAATGCAAAGGCTGACATCTGGTGGACAGAGTGGATAATCTGTTTAGTGGGGTTTCTTTCCCAGAAAAAATCAATGTACTCCAAAACAGAGAGCTCGTGATTCGAAATACGGCTTCCTGGTTGCCCTGATGTGAATGATATGCATTCCCACATTTGTTATTTTTCAACGATTTATTCATTTTGAAATAGTTCTGGATTTCTAAAAGGGGTTCGACTCGGTACCTATTAAGAAAAGGGAACCTCATTATTAGTAGTGCAAACAAATGAACTCAAAAGACCACCAGGGTGCAGGACAAGCCCTCTTCTGAGTGTACGAGAAATCTCATATCTATTAATCGGCTTAATCAATAAATTCGAGTTTATAACTGAACAACATTTCTATTTAGAAACTAAAAAAGCATTGCATGAGCTGTCTATGGTAAGCAGCGTCCTGCTTTTAAACTGCATGCACTGTACATAGTCTTCATACGATGTGTAGTGAAATGTTTTAATGTCATAAAAAGTAGAATAAAAAATGCAAAAAATAAATAGAGTTACAATAAAAATCGGAATAGAATTATCCATACGCGCAAAGGTGAAATATTTCGGGAAAAAAATATGACTATTTGCAGAGGTGTACAACTATTTATGACAATTCATTAGACATATTTAAAATGGAAAGCAACATATTATCTCTGGAAGAGGAGATAGAGTATGTGAAATGTACCAAAGAGAAGAAAATGAGAAATACAGTAAATAAAGTTAACCCGTGTGTCGTTAACCTTTACATATGTGTCATGTTGTGTGTTTATGTCTGTAAGAGACGGGTTGTTTCAAAAGAAGGTAAGGCAACAAATGAGCGCTTGAAAGGAAGTACGAGGACTCTGCTGTGTTGCCATGGAAACAGGCAGGCAAGAAAACACACACCCTTAAAAAACCCATTCAGCCAACATTAAAACCTTGAAACATGTTTAAGTTTCCGACAGGCTACAGAGAACTCTAAACACACACACACATTTTTTCAGTGTTACGGTTATATACGATACGTCAGATAATATCCTACAAGTTGTAGGAATAGGAACACGTCTGCTGAGCTGCAAAACATTGCAGGAACGTTGTTTTTAGAACGTTGAAAAAAACACGACAGAAAATTCTACCAGATATCTAATTTCAGTTGAAAGAAATTCTCTGAGTAGGCAACGTTCTAAATGCAACCTGTGATAGGCATCAGCGATGTATATACTGTGTGTGTGTGTTCACCAACAGAGGCATTGCAATGACATAAGCGATCTGCGTTTCCCGTTCCCATTCAGGCCTGGGCATTAGCGATCAAGTGTCAAAGCCCTTTATTGCCAGTTCCCCCAGGTGGAGAAGTGTAATATGCTTCTACTAATGCAGGGTTTCTCCAGAAACACGGTCCATACCTCTGCTGTTTCTTTTAGCAGAAGCGCTTTATGAGTACGCTTGCATGTGGAAAATATAAAACATGTTGAAAACAAAGCAAAACAAAAAACTGGTAATGATTCATCCAGTGCATTATTTGATTCTTTATTAATCTGATCATCTGTGTGTGACATATGGGGCACCTGAAGGGGAGCCATTTCATTCTCTCTAATATAAAGCCACTCTAGAGGGCACTCTATCATGTTTTATCTATCGTAGAGACATTTTTTTTTACCTTAGGGGCCCTAATTGTGTAGAGAAGTTGGTTGAAAGAAGGACAGCAGCACATATGAATACTGCCTGGCTGGAATGCGTGCACTTCTGTCCTAATATACTGTTTACCCAACCAATTGCAGAATCTACAGTATATTAGATCAGAATTTTAGTTTAAATGTCACTCTCTGAACACTCTGTGTCTTCAACTACTTCAGGAAACAAAATCGCATACTTGCTCACTATTCTATGCCATTTTGTAGTATAAATAGTATAAATAGGCATAACATTATGACCACCTGACTTGCATTGTGTTGGTTTGCTGCCATCGACCCATCGAGGCATGGACTCACTAGATCCCTTAGATCCATTAAGTCCTGTAAGCCTCCATGGGCCCCACCTTGCAACTTACAGGACTTAAAGGATACTTACAGGACTTGAAGGACCTATATGACTTAAAGGATACTTTTGATAGATACTGACCACTGCATACCGGGAACACCCCACAAAAGCTTTGGAGATGCTCTGATCCAATCATCTAGCCATCACAATTTGGCCCTTTGTCAAACTCGCTCAAATCCTTACTCTTGCTTCTAACACATCAACTTTGAGGACAAAATGTTCACTTGCTGTCTAATATATCCCACCCACTAACAGGTACCATGATGAGGAGATCATCAGTGTTCCTCACATCACCTCTCATAATGTTATGCCTGATCAGTGTCATAGTTATTTGGGACGCAGGTTTAGGCTAACAGCAGGAACAGTATTATTAGCGTCTCTTTACATTGACCGGATTGCACCTCATTTATAAAATGCTTTGAATAGAATGCTAATGATTATGAATTCTCTCGTGTATCTTCAGACCAAACTATACCATGAATCCAGTGTTGCCAAAAACTAATCACTGAATAAAAACGAGAAATCACTGAGAACTGACCCGAATTAAATCTTCAACCGTATCAGACTCAATTGGACATTTACATCATACATTCGAAAGAGGGACGATGTGAAACGTATCACGTGATTTGCAACCAGGAAAGCAACAGGATCAGGAACCTTCAGAGATAACTGCACAGGTGGTTAAATTAATCACAGGGAGAAAAGAAGAATGAAAACAGCAACACAACAACACACTATATTGCGTTTCGACGCTGCAATACTCTGACTGCCTGCCTTAGTCATTTCTAGATAATACGCGCGTTTATCTTCATGTTCAATATGCCGACTTCCAGCCGATGTTTACACCACGCTGATGAATTATTAAATGCAGCTTCATTGTTTAACATTGCTGGAAAGTAAACATGCGCTACTGCGACCCTGACAAATTCACACAGCCAAGCGACGAGGCATAACAGCCAACTTGCGCTCGCGTGATTGATAGACTTTTTTAGCCTCGCCGTTACAGATGATGAAAAACGACCGTGTCTGGATTGATAGCTTCCTTGAGAAACTCAGACAAATAAATTAGTCCTCTTTTTTTTCTTCTCCAAGTTAAATGAGAAGTAAGGAAAAGAAGCGCAGATAAAAAAAGGATGAAAGTGAATGAGGTAGAACTGGCTATACGTGACAAAAAGTTACGAAAATAGAATTACTATTATTTTTTTGTTTGTTTGTTTTTTGTTCTTTTGGAGTAAAGAACTTTTTTTTTTACTTTGGGTAAATTTACATTTACACAAGACTTTGTTAAGCCCAAATCAGCCAGGTTTGCTTTCATAGTTTGCTCTTAGTGGTTAGCACTGTTGCCTCACAGCAAGAAGATCCTGGGTTTGAATCCCGGGTTCGGACAGGCAGGAATTTGCATGTTCTTACTCAGGGTACTCCGGTTTCCTCCCACAGTCCAAAAACATGTACATTAGGTTGATTGGTAATTCTAAATTGCCCATAGGTGTGAGTGTGTGTGGTTGTCTGTCTATATGTGGCCCTGTGATGGACTGGTGACCTGTCCAGGGTGTACCCCTGCCTTTCGCCCTGTGTGTGCTGGAGATCCCTGTGAGCCTAATTAGGAATAAAGTGGGTATAGACAATGGATGGATGGATAAATAAATAAAAAGTGATGCATGAATACACATGACGCACTGTAACGCATCTCTGTGACCATGGCATGGCAAATTATTCATGAGTATTTTGGAAAAATTTGAATGCAAAAGTTTCCCTTCTCAAAATGGCACGTTAAAACAAAAAAAACATCCAGTGAGCGGTAGTTCTGTAGTCTCTGTGGATGAAAGAGGTCAAAAGAGAGGTGGGTTCAAGTCGACAAGAACTCAAATAAGAATTCTATACAACCGTGGTGAGCAGAAAAGCATCTCAGAATTGAGGTGGATAAACATCAACAGCAGAAGACCACATCAAGATCTTCCATCCAGTTTCTGTGGACCTGTGCTGTTTATTTTTTGTAGACAGCTGTGTGTCAAAAAACACAAACTGATATGTTTATCAGTTATCCTAATCTGGTAGTTATAAGTATTCCTAGTTAGCTACATAAGCTTTGCAACTGTTGGCCAAATAATAAAAGGGCAGTGGTAGCTCAAGTGGTTAAGGCTCTGGGTCATTGACTAGAAGATCAGGGTTCAAGCCCCAGCACCGCCAAGCTGCACCTATTGGGCCCTTGAGCAAGGCCCCCAACCCACCCTGTTCCAGGGGATGCTGTATCATGGCTGACCCTGTGCTCTGACCTCAAAACCGCTAAGGATGGGATATGTGAAGAAAGGGCAAAGAGACAAACACAAATAGTCCAAAAATATGAACACTAGCCTGGAAGGTTGTGTTTTCCAGTAATTTATGATTTCTTTCCTTTCAGCACAAAGAACCAAAATAAGAAACCCAACAAAAGTCCATGATGCATTTCCTTGGCTCTCTTTCCTCTGGGATCCAAATCAACATCTGGATTTCTTTAAAGCTGCTGTATGACATTGGCTATTATTAAACATGCTTTACAAATAAAGCTGGATTGAATTAGATTCTAATACTAGTTTTGGATATCATTTGGCTATCACATGTCTGCATTTTCCCTTTAACATGTCAGACTCATTAAAACAATTTTTTGAAGGATGAATATTTCAGTCTGGAGTGCACTGCTTTAACACTGCTGTAAGATCTTTGAGAGCCATGAATGGAAGACAGATAGATATTAGATCTATAAAAAAATAACCAAAGCAGTAGAGCCATCAGTTCTCACCTCAAACTTCTGCCTCAGTTCCACATTTCCGTCATCTTCCTCTGGAATAGGCACGTTGTAATACTCGCCCTCTTCCTGGTTCAGCAGTTTATACCTAGTACAAACACACACAGCAATTTATCTCTCAGACACACACTTAATCTAAACTAATAAGGATGAGGTGCTAAAATAGTGTACACAATTATCATCATTAACAGGAACACACACACACACACATTATCCTCACCATCCACATGCTGAACACTTCATAAGCTCGGATACACCAAACGACATAGAACCCATGAAGTCATTCCTAGTGGTTCTGTCCCAATCCCAAATCTCCACGGAAAGCCTGCGGTCCTTATCTGTGGGTTTCAGCTTACTGCCAGTTCACACACACAAAGGGATACAAACACATACATAAGCAGCACTTAATAAGACAAAGAACATACAAATGAAACCGGCTGGTTGAGTTTTTATGCAGTAGTAAGTGTCTTGCCCATTGATATATTGATAGTGTACTAGAATTCATGTTGGATGTGACACAAAGTACACTAGAAGCGTACTGTACATTCTTTAATGGTAAATTTTCCTTTAGTGTGTTGAACTGTTCGGATTTTCACTCACAATGTGAAGGTCTCGTTCCAGGTGGGGTTGAGTGATGAGCGGATTGTCCTGGTCTTCTTCTTGGTCTCATTTTTTGGGTCAGGGATTAGCTTGAGCTTCACGTATGGGTCGGACAATCCATTAGGGTCCATCGGGATCAGGTTTCTAGCTTCGCCCACTGCAAAGGGTTAACATGAAGCAACTAATGAGCAGAGATCATACGTCTGGGTCACACCAGCAGAAAGAGAGCTATATTTAACTCTAGCTCCGTTCATCCTAAAAATTTGGATGGTTGTGGCTTTCCTATTCCCTATGGCTCTTATTTACACTCCCACCTGCTGTCAGGAGGATGTCCAAGCACAGTGAGGGCACAGAGAATGAACCATGACTATTAAAGGCAAGCCTCTGTGAAAATGAAATTTATACACAATTCCAGCTATATATGTAGCTGATCTATCAGTAAGCAAAACAGACTGATATTAATTGTGATTTTGTGACGAACTGTGACAATTTGGAACCTAATTTTTGCCCATGGCCTGTCTTTGCAGCCTCCGTTATTGATTGTGTCCAATCTGTACAGCCCTCGTTTTTTGTTGTGCCTAATATTTACAGCCCTAGTTCTTGATTGTGCCCAACCTTTACAGCCCTAGTTCTTAATTGTCTCTAATTTTTAAAGCCATAGTTCTTGATTGTGCCACACATTTACAGCCATAGCTCTTAACTGTGTCAAATCTTTACAGCTTTAGTTCTTGATTGTGCCTAATCTTTACAGCCCTAGTTCTTGGTTGTACCAGATATTTACCCACTCTAGTTCTTGATTGTGTCAAATCTTTACAGCTTTAGTTCTTGGTTGTACACAATCTTTACAGCCCTAGTTCTTGGTTGTACCAGATATTTACCCACTCTAGTTCTTGATTGTGTCAAATCTTTACAGTCCTAGTTCTTGCTTCTGCCTAATCTTTACAGCCCTAGTTCTTGGTTGTACACAATCTTTACAGCCCTAGTTCTTGATTGCTCCAAATATTTACAGTCCTAGTTCTTGATTGTGCCTAATCTTTAAAGCCCCAATTCTTGATTGTGCCCAATATTTACATCCCTAGTTCTTGAGTGTGCCGAATCTTTACAGCCCTAGTTCTTGGTTGTACCAGATATTTACCCACTCTAGTTCTTAACTGTGTCCAATCTTTATAGCCCTAGTTCTTGGTTAGAGCTTGGGTTCTTGGAACTAAGAAGTCTTCAAGGATCTAGTCCTTTATTACACCCAATCTTTAGACCACTGCTTCTTATTTGTACCCTACTGTATATTAAAGGCTCTAGCTCTTGGATACACCAAAGCCATATAACTTTAGTGCTTAGTTTCCAGCACCTCTAGTTCCAGTTTAGTCATTATTGCTCTAGCACTTGGTCACACCTAGTATGTACAGCTCTAGTTCTTGATCACATCCACTGTTTACACTATGGTTATAACTACTTGGTTATGCTAGCAAGTATTTACAACTCTAGCTCATGCTGTTTTTAGCCACAGACTTTATGGCTCTAGTTCTAGGTTCTTAATTCTTTGTGTAAATTAGTATTTATGGTGCTATATCTCCAAATGAAAAGTGTATTTATTAGCACACACTCCTAGTTCAACTCTCAACAAGCAGAAAAACAGAGTCAGACAACTTCCAGGATACAGTTCCATTGTTTCTGTTTCCATTTCTGAAGGTGAAATCATATAGGCTAGAGCCACAGACATATTTCAGACAGGACACTGAATTGTCTGGTATATAAATACAAATAACAACAACAAAAAGAGCACAGTAAGCTCATGTTGTACACTCAGGTACAATTTAGATGTGAAAAGCAGATAGGTGTGTTACGATGTTATCACTGCTTGATGTCAGGTAACGTTGAACAGAGCATGGAAGAGGAAACTCAGACCTAAACTTTATTGTGAATTTTCTCTCGCCGTATCGTGTGGTTTACATTTCAGGTAGGTGTATAGCTATGCAAATAGTTGTAATGTACATGCCTGTTCCTAAAATCAATACACACAAAAATGTTGTCAGAGTAAAATCATTGGTGTTCATATCATTTTAACTTTCCTGAAGCTAAAAGGAAACGCAACATACTCTGCACAGTCGCTTGCCCAAACCCACACAAAGGTTACGTTTTGAATATTGAAAACTGCACACTGAAAATGGGTTAATGCAAAGTAGTGGTGGTTTGTTAACCTTTGGTAAGCCTGTAAAGCACAAAGCCACGACACACAGAATGCAATAAACACACACATGGGCAGGAACTGTGAGGGATTGAGCTGTATGGAGGAGTGATGCCCCTGTGGTTAAGGCTTTTTGAGTTCAGATCCCAGCACCACCTAGCTGCCATTGTGAGGTTTTTGAGTAAGCACTTAACGCTGGAAAAGCTCCAGCCGAGTAAACAAATGTAAATGACGATGGTGCAAACATGCACTAATATTCTGTAGTGCCACATGGTTTGACCTGACACAAACATGTGCTGTGTATACATGTCGATGTGGACAAAATGACACAGCCGCATGGACATGCATGTAACACATGTTGATGCATGCGCAAATACACACAAGAAGGAACAACAATTATACAATAAATACACAAATACAACACGTTCTTTACTCCTCTAACTCTTCGTCAACTCTTATTTTCTGTCTCTTCTTGTTTCCCAAGGTTCTAAGTTTTAGTTAGTTCCAGTATTTACACTCTACCTTTTGGTCAATCTCAGTATTTAACCCTCCTGCAATTGGTTAGTCCCAGTCTTTAGGCTCTAATTCTTAGTTATTCAGTCTTTGAGGCTTTAAATCTTGGTTAGTCTCAGTCTTTAAGGCTCTAATTCTTGGTTAATCTCAGTCTTTAAGGCTCTAATTCTTAGTTAGTCTCAGCTTTTCAGATTAAATCTTGGTTAGTCTCAGTCTTTAAGGCTCTAATTCTTGGTTAGTCTCAGTCTTTAAGGCTCTAATTCTTGGTTAGTCTCAGTCTTTAAGGCTCTAATTCTTGGTTAGTCTCAGTCTTTAAGGCTCTAATTCTTGGTTAGTCTCAGTCTTTAAGGCTTTAATTCTTAGTTAGTCTCAGCTTTTAAGACTCTAATTCTTGGTTAATCTCAGTCTTTAAGGCTCTAATTCTTAGTTAGTCTCAGCTTTTAAGACCCTAATTCTTAGTTAGTCCCAGCTTTTAAGACTCTAATTCTTGGTTAATCTCAGTCTTTAAGGCTCTAATTCTTAGTTAGTCTCAGCTTTTAAGATTAATTCTTGGTTAATCTCAGTCTTTAAAGCTCTAATTCTTAGTTGCTCTCAGCTTTTAAGACTCTAATTCTTGGTTAGTCATAGTGTTTAAGGCTCTAATTCTTAGTTAGTCTCAGCTTGTAAAACACTAATTCTTAGTTAGTCTCAGCTTTTAAGACTCTAATTCTCAGTTAATCTCAGTCTTTAAGGCTCTAATTCTTAGTTAGTCTCAGCTTTTAAGATTAATTCTTGGTTAGTCTCAGTATTTAAGGCTCTAATTCTTGGTTAGTCTCAGCTTATAAGACTCTAATTATTGGTTAGTCTCAGTCTTTAAGGCTCTAATTCTTAGTTAGTCTCAGCTCTTAAGACTATAATTCTTGGTTATTCTCAGTCTCAGGCTCTTGGTTGTTTCCGGTCCTTAATGCTTAAAGAGAAAACCTTTTGTTTTCTCTCAGCCTTTAAGAATGATCTCTTGGTTAGTCCAAGATTTCAAGACACTGTTTACATAGTTAGACTTTGTTTTTTTCTTACTTAACTGCTGTTTAATCCCAGTTAAAGTGCTAATATCTTGTTAGTCCCAGTTTTAGAGACTCTAAAATTTTGATGAACCACAGATATAAAGGTCATAATTCATTTCCAGTATTTACACTCTACATCTTGGTTAACTTGTTAACTATTGGTTAGTCCCACTGTTTTTGCTCTAACTGTTGGTTAGTTCTAGTGTTTAAGGCTCTAATTCTTGTTTAGTCCCAATGATTTAGGCTTAAATTCTTAGTTATTTATAGGGTTTAAGACTCAAATTTTTGGTTAGTCTCAGTGTTTAGGCTCAAATTCTTGGTTGGTCTCAGTGTTTTAGGCTCAAATTCTTGGTTAGTCCCAAAATTTAGGCTCAAATTCTTGGTTAGTCCCAGTGTTTAGGCTCACATTTTTGGTTGGTCTCAGTGTTTTAGGCTCAAATTCTTGGTTGGTCTCAGTGTTTTAGGCTCAAATTCTTGGTTAGTCCTAATGTTTAGGCTCAAATTCTTGGTTAGTCCCAGTGTTTTGGCTCAAATTCTTGGTTAGTCCTAATGTTTAGGCTCAAATTCTTGGTTAGTCCCAGTGTTTAGGCTCTAAATCTTGGTTAGTCCTAATGTTTAGGCTCAAATTCTTGGTTAGTCCTAATGTTTAGGCTCAAATTCTTGGTTAGTCCCAGTGTTTAGGCTCAAATTCTTGGTTAGTCCTAATGTTTAGGCTCAAATTCTTGGTTAGTCCCAGTGTTTTGGCTCAAATTCTTGGTTAGTCCTAATGTTTAGGCTCAAATTCTTGGTTAGTCCCAGTGTTTTGGCTCAAATTCTTGGTTAGTCCTAATGTTTAGGCTCAAATTCTTGGTTAGTCCCAGTGTTTAGGCTCTAAATCTTGGTTAGTCCCAGTGTTTAGGCTCAAATTCTTGGTTACTTTTAGTGTTGAAGGCTTTAGCTCTTGTTTTGTTCAGCTTACAAAGACCTGCCCAATTTTTAAAACTTTAAATACTTGTTCTAGGTGTAATCTCTAGGTCTCTAGGTGTTTAAGATCTCTAGATCTCCTAGACTCCTGGTTTCAGACAATAATTCTTGGTGATTCTCAGCATTTATGATTGATTGTGGTCCACAGCTTGAGCCAGTTACAAATTATCTGCTAAAAAGACAGAATTATTAAAATATTTTTGGATTAAATGCACAATTAATAAATAATGGATAAAGAATATTTTTTAATTTAGATTTCAATTATGCTTGTCCATCCTGACAAGAAAATTTCAAGCTGAAGGAACCTCTACATTGTGCTACAGCGGAATTCCTACAGTTGATACCAATTTGTCCAACACTGCAAAATAGCTGAATGGAATGGAATGAACTGTGACAAGACATGAGTCTTTACATCTTTACACACCTGTATGTGAATGAACATGTAGGCAAAAAATTCTCTCAATGACCATCAATTTTAGCATTATCTGGCCAACAGGAGGCGCTCTAGACCTCCGTTTCCTCAGAAGTGCTTCATTCGTTGCAAACGCCACTCTCTTCCCAGGTCTCTTTGCATTCCCTCTATCTGAGGCATACCACAAATTCAAATTTGTGGGGAAATGCAGCTAGCCGACTACACCTAGAGAGAGCCACGTTAACTTTTTTTTTATTTGTTCAAGAGTAAACAAATCCGTAAATAATTCCTAATAAACAATGCATAATGACTTTTGTCTTTTGTACGCACGTATATAAGATTAAGATTACATTAGAGTTTGTGTGCATGCTAATGATGAGTCAGTCTTCATTTGCTTACATGACAACAAGTGATTCTGGGCTGCTTTCCAACTACATCACTCTGTAACACACCTTCATACATGACAGCTTACTTCAGCCTACGGCACACACTCTTAAGTCAACCATTAAAGCAAGGTGGGAATACACCTTACAAATCAGACCCACAAACTGCCCCAGAGGTGGAAAAAAATCCCTGAGACTCCAGAGACTCATTTCTGAAATATTTGTCATCCCTCTTGTCTAAATACGGCATAGAAGCTGAAAAGTGATGACATGTTAAACACGTTAAAATGTTGGTTTAAATAGGATCTGAGTGCTTATACAGCTCAATGTAATGCAAAATTACTCACACACACACACACACACACACATAGTGTTCCTGGTAATGTGTGATATACTGCTACTTGACTAACAGCAGGAAATACATTAGCATTATTAGGTGCTAAGTGAGTCCTGAACAGCATCAAGCTGCACTCAGGAACTAAAACAAATCCGACGCATGGCGACTCTGAGACTCTCTGCATGTGCTGAATCATGACAATTAATCAATTCATGTTCTGAGAAGTAGGCGTCGCTCAATGATGCTCAGTGATCATGGTAAGATCGTGGGTAATGTATGTTTAGCAATACATCAGGTTCCCTTAGGCTTATACAGATGGACAGATAGACTATAAAGGTGTGTATAGATACACTATATTGCCAAAAGTATTCGCTCACCTGCCTTGACTCGCATATGAACTTAAGTGACATCCCATTCCTAATCCATAGGGTTCAGTATGACGTCGGTCCACCCTTTGCAGCTATAACAGCTTCAACTCTTCTGGGAAGGCTGTCCACAAGGTTTAGGAGTGTGTTTATGGGAATTTTTGACCATTTTTCCAGAAGTGCATTTGTGAGGTCACACACTGTTGTTGGACGAGAAGGCCTGGCTCTCAGTCTCCGCTCTAATTCATCCCAAAGGTGTTCTGTCAGGTTGAGGTCAGGACTCTGTGCAGGCCAGTCAAGTTCATCCACACCAGACTCTGTTATCCATGTCTTTATGGACCTTGCTTTGTACACTGGTGCACAGTCATGTTGGAAGAGGAAGGGGCCAGCTCCAAACTGTTCCCACAAAGTTGGGAGCATGGAATTGTCCAAAATGTCTTGGTATGCTGAAGCATTCAGAGTTCCTTTCACTGGGACTAAGGGGCCAAGCCCAGCTCCTGAAAAACAACCCCACACCATAATCCCCCCTCCACCAAACTTTACACTTGGCACAATGCAGTCAGACAAATACCGTTCTCCTGGCAACCGCTAAACCCAGACTCGTCCATCAGATTGCCAGATGGAGAAGCGTGATTCGTCACTCCAGAGAACGCATCTCCACTGCTCTAGAGTCCAGTGGCGGCGTGCTTTACACCACTGCATCCGACGCTTTGCATTGCACTTGGTGATGTATGGCTTGGATGCAGCTGCTCGGCCATGGAAACCCATTCCATGAAGCTCTCTGCACACTGTTCTTGAGCTAATCTGAAGGCCACATGAAGTTTGGAGGTCTGTAGCGATTGACTCTGCAGAAAGTTGGCGACCTCTTCGCACTATGCGCCTCAGCATCCGCTGACCCCGCTCCGTCAGTTTACGTGGCCTACCACTTCGTGGCTGAGTTGCTGTCGTTCCCAAACACTTCCACGTTCTTATAATACAGCTGACAGTTGACTGTGGAATATTTAGGAGCGAGGAAATTTCACGACTGGATTTGCTGCACAGGTGGCATCCTATCACAGTTCCACGCTGGAATTCACTGAGCTCCTGAGAGCGACCCATTCTTTCACAAATGTTTGTAAAAACAGTCTGCATGCCTAGGTGCTTGATTTTATACACCTATGGCCATGGAAGTGATTGGAACACCTGATTCTGATTATTTGGATGGGTGAGCGAATACTTTTGGCAATATAGTGTATGTGCAGTTGAATATATGAATAGATAACGCTTATGCGTGTTTATTGGTAGGATTCAATCACGGTATTTAAGCCTCCTGCGATTGGTTAGTCTCAGTCTTTAAGGCTCTAAATCTTAGCTAGTCTCAGTTTTTAAAGCTCTAATTCTTGGTTAGTCTCAGTCTTTAAGGCTCTAAATCTTAGCTAGTCTCAGTCATTAAAGCTCTAATTCTTAGTTAGTCTCAGTCTTTAAGGCTCTAATTCTTAGTTAGTCTCAGTTTTTAAAGCTCTAATTCTTGGTTAGTCTCAGTCTTTAAGGCTCTAAATCTTAGCTAGTCTCAGTCATTAAAGCTCTAATTCTTAGTTAGTCTCAGTCTTTAAGGCTCTAATTCTTAGTTAGTCTCAGTCTTTAAGGCTCTAATTCTTAGTTAGTCTCAGTTTTTAAGGCTCTAAATCTTAGACTCAGTCTTTAAGGCTCTAAATCTTAGTTAGTCTCAGTTTTTAAGGCTCTAAATCTTAGACTCAGTCTTTAAGGCTCTAAATCTTAGTTAGTCTCAGTTTTTAAGGCTCTAAATCTTAGACTCAGTCTTTAAGGCTCTAATTCTTAGTTAGTCTCAGTTTTTAAGGCTCTAAATCTTAATCTCAGTTTTTAAGGCTCTAATTTTTTAGTTAGTCTCAGTCTTTAAGGCTCTAATTTTTAGTTAGTCTCAGTCTTTAAGGCCCTAATTCTTAGTTAACCTCAGTCTTTAAGGCTCTACTTCTTAGTTAGTCTCAGTTTTTAAGGCTCTAAATCTTAGACTCAGTCTTTAAGGCTCTAAATCTTAGTCTCAGTCTTTAAGGCTCTAAATCTTAGTTAGTCTCAGTCTTTAAGGCTGTAAGTCTTAGTTGATCTCGTTTTTTAAGGCTCTAATTCTTAGTTAGTCTCAGTGTTTAGGACTATAATACTTAGTCTCAGGTTTTAAGGCTCTAATTCTTAGTTAGTCTCAGTCTTTAAGGTTTTAATTCTTAGTCTCAGGTTTTAAGGCTCTAATTCTTAGTTAGTCTCAGTTTTTAAGACTATAACAGCTAGTCTCAGGTTTTAAGGCTCAAATTCTTAGTTAGTCTCAGTCTTTAAGGCTCTAAATCTTAGTCTCAGTTTTTAAGGCTCTAAATCTTAGTCTCAGTATTTAAGGCTCCAAATCTCAGTTAGTCGCAGTCTTTAAGGCTCTATTTCTTAATTATCCTCAGTCTTCCTCAGTCCTCGGTCCTCAAGGCTCTACCTTTTGTTTTCTCTCAGCCTTCTGATCTCTTGCTTAGGACAAGACTTTAAGACTCTATTTACATGGTTAGACTTTGTTTTTGTTTTTGTTTTTTTACTTAACTGCTGTTTAATCCCAGTTTATAAAGTGTTTTTAGTCCCAGTTTTAGAGACTCTAATATTTTGATGAACCACAGATATAAAGTACATAATTCTTGCTTATTCCCAGTAATTCCCAGTTAGTCCCAGTGTTTAAGGCTCAAATTCTTGGTTAGTCCCAATGATGCTCAGTGATCATGGTAAGATCATGGTTAATGAATATTCAGCAATACAACATCAGATTCCCTTTAGGCTTACACACATGACAGAGAGACTATGAAGATATATTTAAATATATATATAAGCTTGCTCTCTTACTCAGACCCACTTGATAGGGGTTCTACTTCTCTTTCCGTGTTAGTTTTTAAAGCTACTCTTAATTTGTATAAAGTGTTCGAGCTCCAACCTTTGTTAAGTTCCAGCTGTTAGAAAAACTCATTTTTGATTTTGAAGCAAAAGTGAAAAGCGAGGAGTCTGTTTTGGTTTTGTTGAAACTGTTATCGTCCCAGGAAGTGCAGGCACTTTTGCTTCGACCTAAATTGTGGCACTAAAATGATACTGTGGGCGTAACAGTGTACAGGAAAGAGCGTTTGTGCTCACTAAAACACTTATGCAACTTAACACTTAATACAGTACAGTATCTATTCAAGCATGTCCAGTATTCACACACACACACACACACACACAGATAGCTATATTTAGAGATTTGGCAGATCCTCTGGTAGCTGGTAGTGTAACTCATTGATTTCTCCACCATATGGCAGGTATGGAAACCTGTTAAGTCTCTTAGAGCAGGAAGGTGAAGAGAAAATTAGTGAAGTGAAGTTATTAATATTTGGAGGCAGCTCTACTATATCAGCAGGATGGAATGAGTTGCTGGATTGCTTCAAAGTGTTACAAGGTGCAAAAATGGCGCCAAGTCATGCAGCATGAAAGCTGCTGCCAACGTGGTGCACGAGAGCGAACAAGCGGAGCATTCACCAGGAAACAGAGACACTGGAGGAGAATCCACACAAGCGCCTGAATGAGCCTTTATCCAAATGTTTACCGCAAAACAAGGCTCACTTGTTGGCTGTTTGACTGTCTGTTTGACTGTCTCTGTGTGTGTGTGTGTGTGTGTGTGGCAGAATGTGACATTGTGCTGAACTTTCACTCCTCTTTATAAAATCCTCACTAGTTTGGACTCCCCATGTGTAGTTTCTTTTTTTTTTTTTTTTCCTGGAATGTGTGTATGCACTCTGGGCTGCTCTTGTTTAGTGACTTTTAATCTCTTTATACTTTTAATCTATTATTATTTATTGGTGTAGAATTATTTGTCTTGAAGAGGCATCCAACCCAATTATAAGAGACATAGAATGAAAAAAAAAATCTAGCGGTATTAGGCTGTTGTCTAGCGTATGGCATATAATAATAATAATAATAATAATAATAATAATAATAATAATAATAATAATAATAATAATATTATTATTATTATTATCACTATAATTTTTTTATATTTATTTATTTATTTATTTATTTATTTATTTATTCATTTATTCATTTATTTATTCATTCATTCATTCATTTATTTATTCATTCATTATCCTGCTAGTCATCAGCTGCTGAGTTTAGTAAAAATCAGTCTAAAATCTAAGCCATGCTAGCTAGCTAAAAAAGTCCCCCACGACACCAAGCGGATGTTCTTTAAAAGCTATGGACTCAGTTGTCGTTAGTAAAGCAGCCGGTGATAAGCGAGTGGTTTAAAAAGGATGTGTGATACTATAACAGCAGCTGGATGTGCAAACTTTTGAGAAGAAGGGTCTGGTACTGATAGCAACATCTCATAGGGTAAGAGCACTCGAGAGGGCCGGGCTCACCAAATCATCACGACCTCACTTGATCCCGCAGAGGAATGTTGAGAGCCATGTTCTTCAGAGAAAATGAAACTGGTGTAAAAATCCAGCCATGGAGAAGTGTGTGTGTGTGTGTGTGTGCATATGTAGTTTGTGGCTAAAACACAGAGAGTGTAAGAGTTTCCCGAAAGCACCATCAACCAGCAGTGCAAGCTACTTTAGACACTCCAGGGTTACTTTCTAAAGCTTTCGGGAAACGTTTCAATCAGATAGGAGCAAAATGTGCGTGTTTGTTGTAACTTGGAAGTGACCCGGGCCAAAAAGGAAGTAGAACTCACTCCTGTTATGGCGTTTGAATGCTTGAGTCTGAAAGCTGTAGCCTGGATGACGATTAATATTAACGTTAGCTCTAATGTGTCATTGAGAGGGGCTTGTACGATGGAAGTGATGCGTAATCTGATCTATTCTGTTGTCTAACAAAGAAATAATGATGTTATAATCATGAGGAACAGGAATCTGAGGATACACTGGGCACAGGTTCACCAAGAGACTGCAATTTCGCACCATGCTGTGGAAAGTCTACCGACTGTTGTGTGTGAAAATCTGAATGCAACAACCTGGCACCAACATCCATCCAGACCTGCTCAATGTAGCTGAAATCCCACACACACACAAACACACACACACACACACACACTTTCCCCATTCTGATGTCTGATGTGAATATTAACTAAAGCTCTTGACCTGAATTTGTATCTGCAATGTTCCTATTAAAGTGGCCAGTGGAGTGTACTGTATTATTGCTGGAGAAAGAAATATATATAGGCTACAAACATCTATGTACATGACTCAAAAGACTCCTGGCAATAGTAGACAGCTTGCTTTGTCAACAAGTGTGCTGATTACAGTACACACACACACACACACCATTTTTCTATTAACTTGCCACACAAATCACCAGCTTGAACAACTTCATCTACACACAACCTCCCAGCAGAATTCCCCTCTAATTTTACACACACACACACACACACACACACACACCGGAGTTTCACTGGTCTATTCTCGCATCCATCAGTTTGACACGTTGCTAATGGCATTTTGTCCCCCAGTCTGCAAATGTCAGTCACACTAAATCACACCACACAGTAGTGTGTGTGTGTGTTTATAGTAAGCAGTACACTGACAGGCTTACAGTGCTATTTAGCCCAAACGCTGGATGCTTATTGAAATAATTTTACCAAGAAATCGTCCTCCTTAAGGCACTCCACACACAAACACGCACACACACACACACACACACACACACGCACGCACGCACACACACACACACACACACACACACACACATGCACGCACGCACGCACACACACACACACACACACATACACGCACGCACACACACACGCACGCACGCACACACACACACACACACACACACACACACACATACACAAACACACGAGGAGTGGAGTAAACAGTGTAAGGTCATCAGCAGTGACTTTCTGACCTTATAATTTCCCCTCTGGTGATGCAGATGTGTGTGTGTGTGTGTGTGTGTAGAGATATACAAACTGTCAGGCGCAATGTAAAAACAAAGCGTTCAATAATACACTGTTATGTAGTGATGTAATAAATATACTCAAAGCTAGAGATATGAGACTATAGCTGCTGTTGCTAAAAAAAAAAACATAGCTGCTGTTGCTAGGTAACCTGATACCTTGAAGTACCTTCCAAAATGGGCGGAGCCAGTTTCAGCTGAGATGCTGGTCTCCCTGATGAAATGGTTTCTGATATACTGTGATCTAAACAGAATCACATTCCCATGCTGCTGAATATCTGATGGGTCAGAAGGTGTTGAAAATTTTTTCATGCCAATATAAAATCATCAAGTCTAACAACTTACACAGGGCAGTGTCTGACCAAACCTGTCCCACAGGAAGTAAAAAAACAAAAAACAAAAAATGTTTGCAATCAAATTATTTGCAGCATGTCCTGTACACTGAATCTCTACACTCTGGCACATGCAGACAATGAATTTTTGAATGAGATCGATATGTAATAAATGATTTCACTTCTTTTTAAAACACTTCAGTCACGAGGCTCATGAAACTTTTCTCCGCAAACACAGTAAAATGTCCACAACTTAATCCCGTAGCCACGTTACTGTACCGTGTTACCAATTTATTATGTTTGTGGAAAAGAGGAGAAGGTGTATGAACCCTGGACATATAATAATTCACTGTGAAAAGCACATGCTTGAAGTAGAAAATAATACAATAAAAATAAAATAAGTAAAATTATTCATTACATATCGTCTTATTCAAATAGCAGAGATTAAACAGTGCAAAAAAAAAACAACAAACCTAAAAAAAAACAAAACAACAAAACCTAAATTACAAACCTGAAAACAAAATAAAAAACCTCAACAAAAACAAAATAATAAATAATATATAAAATAAGAGATCGGAAAACAAAATAAGAAATCCCAAAACAAAACAAACCCAAAAAAACAAAATTACAAATCTAAAAACAAAATAGCAAACTGAAAAAAAAACCCAAAATAACAAACCCAAAAACAAAATAACAAACAAACAAACAAAAAAATAAATAAATCCCAAAACAAAATAACAAACCAAACAAAATAAAACAACAATCCCAAAAACAAAATAACAAACCCAAAAAATCTATAACGGATTAATTATTGTGTTTCTGGATTTGTTATTGTGTTTCTGGATTTGTTATTGTGTTTCTGGATTTGTTATTGTGTTTCTGGATTTGTTATTGTGTTTCTGGATTTGTTATTGTGTTTCTGGATTTGTTATTGTGTTTCTGGATTTGTTATTGTGTTTCTGGATTTGTTATTGTGTTTCTGGATTTGTTATTGTGTTTCTGGATTTGTTATTGTGTTCCTGGATTTGTTATTGTGTTTCTGGATTTGTTATTGTGTTTCTGGATTTGTTATTGTGTTTCTGGATTTGTTATTGTGTTCCTGGATTTGTTATTGTGTTCCTGGATTTGTTATTGTGTTTCTGGATTTGTTATTGTGTTTCTGGATTTGTTATTGTGTTTCTGGATTTGTTATTGTGTTTCTGGATTTGTTATTGTGTTTCTGGATTTGTTATTGTGTTTCTGGATTTGTTATTGTGTTCCTGGATTTGTTATTGTGTTTCTGGATTTGTTATTGTGTTTCTGGATTTGTTATTGTGTTCCTGGATTTGTTATTGTGTTTCTGGATTTGTTATTGTGTTTCTGGATTTGTTATTGTGTTCCTGGATTTGTTATTGTGTTCCTGGATTTGTTATTGTGTTTCTGGATTTGTTATTGTGTTCCTGGATTTGTTATTGTGTTTCTGGATTTGTTATTGTGTTCCTGGATTTGTTATTGTGTTTCTGGATTTGTTATTGTGTTTCTGGATTTGTTATTGTGTTTCTGGATTTGTTATTGTGTTCCTGGATTTGTTATTGTGTTTCTGGATTTGTTATTGTGTTTCTGGATTTGTTATTGTGTTTCTGGATTTGTTATTGTGTTCCTGGATTTGTTATTGTGTTTCTGGATTTGTTATTGTGTTTTCTGATTTATTTGTTATTTTCTTTTGGCACTTCTCAACCTTTGCTCATTTCACACAACCTAACCATGAAGTACGAAGTTTCAGAGCCAAGGTACAAGATTTCAAGAATGAAGTCATCATATTTTAAGACAGCTTTTTGCCAGAATTCTAAAAATAAATGTACACAAGGTGTGATATATAGGACTACAGTTGGCTTGACTCCGTATAGCCATATTTCTTTTTGTTTTTACGCCCTATAATCTTTGATATAATTGATTAATTCGCCTCACATTCGCCTCACACCTCCAGTGCCCTGGGTTCGAGTCTCACTCCTGCTCACTGTGTGTGTGGAGTTTGCATATTCTCCCCGTGCTTGATGGGTTTCCTCCCACAGGGTGCTACTGTTATCTCCCACAGTCCAAAGACGTGCTTCTAGGCTGATTGGAGTCTCTAAATTGCCCGTAGTGTGTGATTGCATTAGTGTGTGTGTGTGCCCTGTGATGGGTTGGTACGCCGTCCAGGGTGTATCCTGCCTCGATGCCTGATGACGCCTGAGATAGGCACAGGCTCCCTGTGACCCGAGGATAGATCGGATAAGCGGTACAGACAATGAAATGAAATGAAAATGTTGATTTCTCACATTAGGAAGGAGTCTCCCATGTCAACCTGCCTTCAGGACGGAGAGTTTTACTCATCACTGAATGTCACCCTGCGCTTTTTTAACTCTTTCTATTTACATTTAATGTTCGTGTGACTCGTTCATTCCTGTTATCGCTTTCAGTCCATTACAAACAGTTGTCCCTTCACCGTCCTCTCCTGTATCCTCTTTCTTCAAGCTAATAAGACAAAAAGAACGCCACAAGCCTGTCATTTTAACGACAAACCCGGCTAGCGTAAACAACTCTGTCCTGAAGTCTTCTGAAGAATTGACAAAGCACTGTGACGCCTTTCAGGAAAGTTACATAAGCGTCTCCTAAGAAAAAAAAAAGAAAACTTCAACGATTATACATTTTTTCTTTGTTTAACAATAATACAGCATGTACACCGTTACTACAGAAACATTAACGGATTAAAACAAGCGCACTCATGTAAACATTATGTTACTTTCTGACCTGTCTGTTTATGTAAAATTCATCCACACCTTCTGACCAATCAGATTCGAGAACCAGCTTTCTGAATAAATCACCAAAGCATACATTACTGTGTACTTTTTTGGGATGTCATCAAATCCTGACGTTTCCTGAAGTTAACATTTATTACTGAGTAATTTATAATATACCTAAACCCTTGCTTTCTCCTTTGCATATTTGTGGCATCTACAACCGAGATTGGGTAAAAACAGCGCATGACTGCTTTAAATAATGGCTTGGACATGTTTTCCTTTCTGCCCTGAGCAGCCATTGTTTGTCGTGTAGTTGACCAGGTGCTAATTTTTCAGTCAGTTCCTTAAATACGCCGAGTCCACTTCGACCAGTTTATCCTGAACTGACTTTTCTGCAAAAATAAAACTGCCTGCCATTTGGACATTGTTTTTATCTTTCCCCTCAATTACCTCAAAGCAAAGTGTACAAAGCACCTGATATGAGGCACCAAGGCGCTGGTCAGTTTCTGACTGAATTTTGAAGCATCTAAGCATCTTCTAACACCACATTATTTCACACTGTACATGTCTGGTACAGCAATGTGGAGGTCACCCTGGGGAAAAAGAGCTTCTAATAAACCATCCATCCATCCATCCATCCATCCATACCCACTTTATTCCTAATCAGGGTCACGGGGATCTGCTGGAGCCTATCCCAGCACACACTGGGCGAAAGGCAGGGGTACACCCTGGGTAGGTCACCAGTCCATCACAGGGCCACACATATAGACAGACAACCACACACACTCCTATGAGCAATTTAGAATTACCAATCAACCTAATGTACATGTTTTTGGACTGTAGGAGGAAACCGGAGTACCTGGAGTAAACCCACGCAGGCACGGGGAGAACATGCAAACTCCACACAGAAAGGCCCCTGCCTATTCGAACCCGGGACCTTCTTGCTGTAAGGCAACAGTGCTAACCACTAAGCCACCATGCAGAGCAACTTACATTAATCTAAACACCTTAACCACTAAACTACAACTTCCCTAGTTCATGATGTTATATTAGTGAAAATATTAACAACAGTTTATTCGATGTGAAATCAATTATGCTGGAATTTACTCACGTATATTGCGTTTAGTGTGAATGAATTTCCTCCAGTATGTGACTAATGAGGAGTCTGTACAGATCAGAGACTAGGAGCTGGGTATCGACACCAAACAGATCAATTCAGCTCACACACACACACACACACACACACACACACATACACACACACACAGCTCTGGGGGCTTTTTTATCCCCTGCCTCTCCTGAAGGCTTTAAGCTAATAGTATCTGTGGATCTCATTTGGGTTTAAACTCATTTACTTCTATTTTTTTTTTTTTTTTGCTTCAGCAGTTTCTTGTGTCTGTGTGCATCTGGGGGACTATAACCATTTGGGAAAAGGAAACGCTTCTGTTAGTAGAGTCTCATAACACACAATACAGCCATGAGGTACGACAGAGGTTCAGATCCACTTAAAAAATAAAATAAAATAAAATAAAATAAAATAAAAACTACAAGATTGTGAGAGTAATCATCATATTTTGAAAATAATGTTGCACCATGAAGGAAAAAAGGGAGAAAAATATATACAGCTCTGGAAAAAAATAAGAGACCACTGCAAAATAATCAGTTTTTTTCTTCCAGGTTCATGTATTGGTGAGATGAACAGTTTTGTTTCATTTTTTGTGAACTGCTGACATTATTTCTCCTAAAGTCAAAATATAACTATTGTTATTTAGAGTGTATATTTAAAGGAAATGACAACACATCAAAATAACCCAAGATCATGCAGTATGTGCAGAGCTTTAATAACTCAAATAAAACAAAATGTTAATGCTTTGGCTAAATAACATTAAGAAATCAGTATTTTGATGGAATAACTCTGATTTGCATGCGCTCTCCACCAGTTTCTCACATTGCTGTTGGGGAACTTTATTCCACTCTTTTTGCAAAAAGAGCAAACAGCTCAGCTTTGCTTGATGGTTTGTGACCATCCATCATCCTCTTGATGACATTCCAGAAGTTTTCAATAGGGTTCACATCTGGAGGGCAATGGTCTCTTATTTTTTTTCCTGACCTGTATATATATATATATATATATATATATATATATATATATATATATATATATATAATTTTTGAAATCTATTAAAGAACATCACCTCATATATATTCATATTTGACCCATTTCCATTTGCATTTATTGTTGTGAGACATCCATGAAACAAGTTTTATCACTTACGTTATAAGAGTAAAACTGTAAACTGTGCTGTGAAAGAAAACTCTTTTGTGATGTTTGTGTCGGTTCTTACCTGTAATGTGCAGCTCGTCTCCTTTCACGTCGATCTTCATAAAGAGACGTCCCCGCCGCTCCGTGTAGTCCATTCCACACAGGCTTGGCACGTTGAGCACACACTGCTTATGGACGTTCATGTCGCATGCTGTGAAAACACACACACACACACACAAATACATCATTATAGTATGAAAAGTTTTATGCCTTAGCTTAGGAGTTCATTTCTAAGACAGTTCTAAACAGATCAGAGCAGTACAGTATAGTATAGTATCTGATCTGTACTCACTATCGCATTTCATGCCCTGGTGGATGAGGCCGTACAGCAGCGAGCCGCAGTGATCGCAAAATGTCGGGCTGCCATAAGTGTGGATCTTAAATTTGTGCTTGCTTCTTGGATCCTGTAGAGACAGAGAAGGCAGAGATGTGATTTAAATACTGAAATAACTTCCAATAACTGCGCATAGATAGATAGATAGATAGATAGATAGATAGATAGATAGATAGATAGATAGATAGATAGATAGATAGATAGATAGATAGATAGATAGATAGATAGATAGATAGATAGATAGATAGATAGACAGATGCCTGGCAGCTCCATGTCCAACATTCTCCTACCAATATACTCACTCTCCCTCCTCTGAACATGTCCAAACCATCTTAATCTGGCCTCCCTAACTTTGTCCCCCAAACGTCCAACATGAGCTGTCCCTCAGATGTACTCGTTCCAGCAGAACGTACAGTATATACTGTATGTATATATTCCAATAGCTGTTGTTGTTGAATAACTATACTGTTGTCTTGATGTCATAAGGGAAAGAATTTCATGAATTATTTGAGGATTTTTTGTTCTTTTTTTGAAGTTCTTTTACTGTATGTGTTTGGAAAAAACAGACCACACTGTTGTTGTTGATTGTGGGATGACTGCAATCTATAAAATAATTCAGCTAAGTCTTAGCAATTTTGCAGTCCTGAACTTTTCGGCTTGGATCAAGATTGCTATTGATTAACAAAACAAAAGCACACAGAGTCTCTAGTCCACTAGCATGATATCGACATTTTTAATAGTCTTGTATATGAATGAAAAGCATCTGACAATGAAGAAGAGTCGTTCACTGGTTCTGCGACAACAACTCATAAAGCGGTGTCATATAGTCTCCTCGCTTCACGTCCTTAACAGTGCTGTAAAGCGTAATAGCTTCATCCTGACACAATTAAGAGAAAATGGCAGAGGGTTTCTTTTTTTTTTCTTTAGTGTCTAAATGGAAAGCAGGCATTAGCAGAACTGCAGCACAACAGTAACGACAGAATACAAGTATACAAATCTGATATAAAGGTTCATGTAATAAATAAATAAATAAATAAATAAATAAGACAAAGTAAACACTAACCATTTTTTAGATTTATTAATACTGACAGTACCTTTTTTTTTTTGTAATCTGTTTCTGACTATATTTACGCCAGTAATAGTATTTAAGTTTGGGATTATTTCTCAGAGGTTAGTCGAAGAATACAGCTTGTAATTGACACACAATAAAGCACAAATTTCTCATGATTTTCCCATGCTGGAAAACGTAAAGAAGCTGTTTTACAAAACCCTCAGACTGGAGACTCCTTCCAATAAAATAACATAACATAACATAACATAACATAACATAACATAACATAACATAACATAACATAACATAACATAACATAACATAACATAACATAACATAACATAACATAACATAACATAAAATCCCTGTGTTTGCTCTTACTATGGAAACATAGTCACAAAAAACTCACTCACGTCATAGCAGCTATAAACCTCACTAGCATCTGTTTTTTTTCCTCTCTCGAGAAAGACAATAATACAGCTTGTCATGTAACAGAGAAACAGCAAAACTGTGTGCAAATCCCTCAGTGATGTTCCCCATGCTGGAAAAACATAAAGCAGCTGTTTTACAAAACCCTCGCACTGGAGACTCCTTCCAAAAACCCGAAATAAATCAACACATTTCCTCAACATCATAATAGAAAGTCCATATGGTTGCTGTTACTATGGAAACGATAACGCATTATAATGTATGAGTAGGTTTTTCGAGAAAACACCTTCTGGCCAATAAGAATGAAGAATTCAGCAGTATCAAAGTGTATAAACTACTGACTTCCTTCTATATCAAATCCAAGGTTATATCCCAGACGATGTTTTCCTGATAGCGTAACAGCAGCCATTTCATTATCTGATGCAAAAAGGACGGCTGTTCATCACCAGGTGATTAACTTCAGCCACGCATTCGTCTGTATGTTAAGCTGAAGTAGTGTTTCTAGATGTTTCTCGGGAACCTTGAGATGAGGACATGTTACAGAAAAAAAATAAAAACCATACATAATATATTTATATATATATATATATATATAAATATATAACTATATTTAATAATATATTTTGTAATATATGTTTTTATTATTATTATTATTTTATTATCACTGTTATTATTTTTGCTATTTTTTTTCTTGCTGTTATTATTGTTTTGTTGTGATTATTATAGCTGTTGCTATTGTTATTATTATTATTATTATTATTATTATTATTGCTGGCATAGGTGCCATTTTTTTTGTTATTATTATAATTATTATTGTTTTTGTTCTTGGTGTTGTTGTGCTGTTGATATTGTTGTTGACAGTCTCGACTTTCAATGAAAAATAAATCTAAATATAATAAAGCAACTAAATACCAATGAATTATTTGAACCACTTTCCTTTTCTTTAGAACTAATTAACTTTTAATGAAGCAATAACAGATCATATTAGATCAGAGACATTTAATTCACAATAGGCCACAACACACACACACACACACACACACACGCACAGACACGCGCACACACACACACAGGCTACTCATACAGCTACATTAATTATGGATTGTATATGAAGTTAAAGGTTAATTGGCATGCTATCAGGATTACAGTCCTAAAGCTAAAACGCTGCAAATAACCTGACCGCAATTATTTCCTTAAGAAAAAAAAATCTAAAAAAAAAAAAAAAAAATTAATCATTATAATAATAAAATAAAAATCTAAAACAATTACTGAAAAATAAAAAGAAAACATAAAAAAAGAAAGAAAACAAAAGAAAAAAATGGTGATGTGAATTTTTGTGATATCCCAAAAATTATAAAATTACAGTGCACTTATTACACACTTTCAAATTGTAAAATAACAGAGAAAAATAAATAAATAAAAAAATCCACTAGGGCACTTATATCCTAGAGCTTATTTCCACAGTATGAAACACTGAAGGACAGAGAGACACATGTTATTATTATACAAATTATGTATGATGATGTAATTTTGCATTTTTTTGTATATACAAAAGGATATAAATATACAAAATAATAATAATAGTAATAATAATAATAATTTTCTAATCTGTTATAAAATATATTAAAAAATACAAAGGACGATATAATAATAATAATAATAATAATAATAATAATAATAATAATAATAATAATAATAACACATATATAGTCATGTTACAAAAATATACAAAGAACTATAATAATAATAATAATAATAATAATAATAATAATAATAATAATAATAATAACACATATATAGTCATGTTACAAAAATATACAAAGAACTATAATAATAATAATAATAATAATAATAATAATAATAATAATAATAATAATAAACAACTTGCAATCTGATTCTAAAAATTTAAAAAAATATATATATCAAGATATATGAAGTGTATAATAACAGCTAATTTAATATCAAGAGAGTGAGAAAACACACACACACACACACACACACAGACTGCTAGTATTAGGTACAGAACATTAACCAGGGCTTGTTTATATTGTTGAAACTATAAAGTTAAAACTTGTGCTGCTTTCACTCAATAAAAAAAAATAAAACCCGGTAGTGATTTTCATCAAGGAGAATCCTGCATTGCTCTGTGTGCATCCACTTGTTGCTTTACCTCACAGTGATATCGCTCTCCAGTAACACCATGTCCGACAACATCATTTTTCTAAAACCTGTCACATTAGAGTAGAAATTCACCGCCTGTGCCAGACTCAGCACCTCACCCCAGCGCTCCAGCCCTCCCTCTGGCTTCCTTCCTTAATAAGAACATCAATTATGAACAAACGTCATTTATATTTTATGGCATCTTCTGATGGGGCTGCCAGTGACTGCTACACCATGCAGGTAAAAGCCACCAGATTTTCATGTATATCATAAAACATTTTTAGTCGTGTGTGTGTGTGTTGGGGGGCGGGGGGGGGGGTAGCTTTTCAGAGACAAACACACACACACACACAGATATTAGTCCATGTGGAAAACACAACATTGAGGGGAAAAAAAGGCTGCTCCCTTTGCGAGACAGTGAGTCATCACTTTCCTAAGGAAGACAAGCCCTAATTAGCACTTTAGCCATTTTTACTGCCTTCAAGACACAGAGACAGCCTCTGCTTTCAGTACACCAGATCACACACACACACACACACAGGAGTCAGGAGGCAGAACTGGTGCTTAAAAAGTGACATATTTGTGCATTTAGATGTGTGTGTGTGTGTGTAGACAATTTGTAGTGGCTAAATTTTTACTGCTTTTCGGTCTTTTCTCTAAAAGTGCATTAGTTGTGATTAATCTTTTCTTTCTTTCTTTTTCCAAGACCAGACATCTGACATTTTACCGGATTCGACACTTGAATGATTTTTTTCCCCACTCATTCCCTCACTCCGCCCATAATCACAAAGCTCCGCCCCCCACTCTTTTTTTTTTTTTACATGCTCTGTACAGTGTTTATAAAATGAGAATTCAAACACAAACACAGGATAATATATATATATATATATATATATTTTCCCAGCGACTTTGTAAACTTTTGCTAAAACCATGGTTTAATCCAGCTTTGTTTTGACGCTTTTCTTTTAAACAATTTCTTCATATCCGCCGGGTTATCTGTACAGGCTTTAAGGAAGCTCTGATTCTGAGGCACAAATCTGATGTGTTTTTGTATTCCAACATTTAATTATCACTTAAAAAAATAAAACAAAAACAAAACAAAGAAAAACTGGAATTTCTCATAATTTTTATTTATTTATTTATTTATTTATTTATTTATTTATTTATTCATAATTGCATTTAAAAAAGATAGTAATTAAGACTACGCTTATTAAATAACAGAAATTCTACACCTACAACAAATTATACATTTTCCATGACCGCAAGCTCTGACTGACCATTCTTACATTATTTTTTTTTTTATTTCTATACATATATATTTTTAATAAATCCGTACATTATTTTGTGCACACTTTCAGACGCAGCAGTTGCATCAGCAGAACTGTTCACACCCTCGCCTGCGTATCTTATGTACATCTGGGGCCTAGTTTATTTAACAGGGAGGTAGATGGATGGAAAATGAGTCATTTTCCTGTGGTTAAATTTCTGGCATTAGTGCAGCAATATGAGGAGAGTGGAAAAAAAAATAGCATGAATTTCAGTGTGGCTTGAGTGAACGTGACTCCCAGTTTCTTTTCAAATACTAATGAAGTTTTCACAGTGAGAGGCGAAACTTTTAATATTCATTCATACAATGAAGTAAATAAAAAAGGAGATTCTGTATACAGTATAGACTTCTGAAATGTGGGGAAAATTACTATAGAAACCAAACAAAAAATGACTTAAAAAATAAAATAAAATAAAATAAAATAAATATGTGGGCCATAAAAATAAGCGATTAAATATATTTAAAGAAGGTCATTTCATCATCTGAAATTTATACTGTTATAAGTTGCAACCAGTGCAAATCATTGATTTTTACTTTACCTTATTTCTAGATTTTATTAATGTATTATACAGTACTTTACAAGTGAAATCCATAAGAATGGAGCAACTCTAACCACACTCCCTATTTGTTAACCATAACAACAGCAACATAAAAAGTACATGGGGAAACAAAACCGAGTGCAAATCATTACTCCGCTTGTACTGAGTAGATTCTATAGGTTCATTTCCACAGTGTGTGTCTGCACCATAATAAAATGCCGCTATCATATAACTCTGCCACTATATATTAGAACTCTCTCTCCACTGCAAAATCCATTTTTGGCCCGAAGGTTTTCCATGCAGCCACATCTGGGAAAATACATCAGCACATGAAAGCCCTGCTCCATTGTTCTATCTAAAGTGAATACAGTCATGTGACCACGGCTAGTTTGCAATGTAAACCTGGGCCGTGGTGTGAGCCAAGAGGCTAAAGTTTCACTTTGTTTGGCCACGTAGTTGAAAGAACCTTTTATTTACATAGCACACACACACACACACAAGCGTATACAGTGTGGGAAACTGGATGGTGAGGAGTTGTTTTCCAGCACAGGGCAAGAAGACACACGCCATTACACTGACGCCAAGAGCTTCAGACGCTTTTAGCACAGGAAGCCACGGATGACAAATAAAACTCTTTCAGACTAATGCAGGCTGTGAGTGTCAGAAAAAAAAAGACAATAGCAGCTGTCCTACAAGACTAATATTTTCCTCTGAAATGAATGAAAAGGATGGAGAGCTATACTTTAACCCCCCATATTGTCTTATATACTCAAGATTTATACTGGATAAATATTAGATAAGTATAGATGAGGTGGAGGAATGTTATGATGTGAAGAAGTGAAGTGCCAATAATTACACTGTGTATGAACTACGGTGAAATTTTTACATAAATTATATATATATATATATATATATATATATATATATATATATATATATATATATATATCATGGTACTATAGTTTCCAGATATTACCATAATGGTTTTACTATGTTTTTACTACCCATGAGTTCACACTGGTCATCTCTACATTGTTTAATCTAACTCAGGGTGCAAATGACCGCATTTTACAAAGTAATGATGAAATGACGAGTACGCTAGCACTCAAAAATACAAAGAGTATAACCCTAAACCTTACTCCAGTCTATTTCTCTTTAATAAACTAAGAGATGAGACGACAGACATATGAACCTGGAATTTTCCTCACTGGTGTTTTAAATGTTCTCACATTAGAAGAGACTGTTCTCACATAGAAAAGAGCTGTGGCACTGTATGAGGAAGGTGGGACTGCATCAGGGATCGGCTCTGAGCCCCTTCCTGTTTGCTATGGTGATGGACCAGTTGTCAGAGGAGGTCAGACAGGAGTCTCCTTGGACAATGATGTTTGCAGAGGACATTGTGATCTGTAGTGAGAGCAGGGAGCAGGTGGAGGAAAACCTGGAGAGGTGGAAGTTTGTGCTGGAGAGAAGAGGAAGGAAAGTCTTCCGTAGTAAGACTGAGTACATGTGTGTGAATGACAGGGAGGGAAGTGGAACAGTAAGATTACAGGGTGAAGAGGTGAAGAAGGTACAGGAGTTTAAGTACTTGGGGTCAGCAGTCCAGAGTAATGGAGAGTGTGAGAAAGAGGTAAAGAAGCAAGTGCAGACAGGTTGGAATGGGTGGAGAAAGGTGTCGGGAGTTCTGTGTGATAGAAAAATATCAGCGAGAATCAAGGGGAAGGTGTACAAGACAGTGGTGAGACCGGCCATGCTGTATGGTTTAGAGACAGTATCACTGAGACAGAGACAGGAGTCAGAGCTGAAGATGTTTGCAGCAGATCCTTTAAGTCCTGTAAGTTGTGAGGTGCGGCCTCTATGGACCGGACTTTTTTGTCCAGCACATCCCAGAGATGCTTGACTGGATTGAGATCTTGGGAATTTAGAGGCCAAGTCAACACCTCAGACTCGTTGTTGTGCTCATCAAACCATTCCTGACTTACATAACTTTTTTGCTTTGTGGCACGGCGCATTATCCTGCTGAAAGAGACCACAGGCATCAGGTAATACCGTTTTCATGAAAGGGTGTACATGGTGCTTAGGTACTGTAGGTGGTACGTGTCAAAGTAACATTCACATGGATGGCAGGACCCGAGGTTTCCCAGCAGAACATTGCCCAAAGCATGACACTGCCTCCACCGGCTTGCCTTCTTCCCATAGTGCATCCTGGTGCCATGTGTTCCCCAAGTAAGCGACACACACACCTGACCATCCACATGATGTAAAAGAAAACGTGATTCATCAGACCAGGCCACCTTGTTCCATTGCTACGTGGCCCAGGTCTGCTGCTCACGTGCCCACTGTTGGTGTTTTCAGCGGTGCACAGGGGTCAGTATGGGCACCCTGACTGGTCTGCGGCTGTGAAGCCCCATACGCAACAAACTGTGATGCACTGTGACACCTTTCTATCAGAACCAGCATTAACTTCTTCAGCAATTTGAGCAACAGTAACTCGTCTGTTACTCTATGTATGCATGTTCCTTGCCAGAAGCCTTAGAAGGTGCAGAGCGTTTGGGTGGCATAATAGGGCTTGCAGAAAAACCATTAAAAAAACAAAAAGCGTTCACAAAATAAAAGTGACGCGAAAAACTGCGATGCTGGAGAATTCTGCTTCCCTTTTCCCAGCAGCCATTACTGTACCACAATTTTTGAATACGGCAAGCCGAGAAATCTCAACATTACAACGTTATGTGGAATATCAGTCCCAATGACTCAGCTGTAAAACACAGCACGGCTACAGCTGTAAAAACACACCGTATATCTGAGCTTCACCTCTGATCCAAATCTGACAGTTCATCTGACACTCATCCACCAAATAAACAGCTGAATCTTAAAACCTTTGCCTTCTACACTGGAATTTACACAAGATCGGCTGGGGGACAGAGTTTTTAGACCTTCGTCTAAAAAAACGTTCTCATACGTATGTTCAGAGTCCAGAGCTGGTCAAGTGAATTTGAAAGTTACAGCAATATTTATACCCAGAAAGTATCTCGACTTCAGAGACAAGAAACTTAAATCATGCAAATATCCAGCCTGCTGATTTTTCTAAAAAAACATTTTTCTAAAAAATGCAGACTGATGAAACAGATATTATATTATAATATAATATTATATAAAAAAAGGCAAATATGACGATATAATTTTTCAAATAAATGCCAAGCATTAAAAGAAACATCCAATTGGAGTCTAGTATATAATGCTGCATGAATGGTACTAATAAATAGTAATACTTTAAATCTCTGTTATTTAACAGCAGATAAAATAGTACTTGGATTGAAATTATCTATAGGGGTGTGTGTGTGTGTGTGTGTTCTGTGATGGACTGTAATCCTTTCAGGGATTATGTCTAAACTGGATGAAACACCTAGCGTTCCTAGATCAAGCTCTGGATTCAGCATCAGTATAAAATGAATTGTAAAGTTGAACGAAGGAATGGACAACAACCACAAGGTCCCTGCGTTTTACAATTTATGTACAAATAACAGAACTCCAAAATGACAAAATTCAAACGTGGGTTTATTCTGCAACAAGACAAGAAAAAAAATATACAAGCAAACAAAAACAAAAATAGTCTACAAGTGACCCTCTCAGTTTCCAGAGCTGACCTGAAGAAGGCCGTGGAAGACATCTGGCAGAGCTCTAACAGACGTTTAAAGAAGAAGAATGCGTGGGAAATGGGTTATGTGAGGCTGAATAAAATAAAATAAATAAATTAATAAATAAACAATTCAACCACTGAAGTCATCCGAGTGATTTAAATAGATTACTGACAGTATATTACATGGAGAAACACATAGTGGATAAATATTTCGATAATATTTGATCAATTTTATTACTAGGTCATAATAAAGGAGCAATTTCAAATCAGAGCTATAATACTGTATGATACAGATTTCATTTTCTTGTTCATCTTGCTCATTTTGTCCTAAGGCTATGCAAAACATCTGTGTTTTGACTGTAAGTCATCTGAGAAAATGAACTTGTTAAAATTTCAACAGATGTTCCAGCAACGCTTGGAAGAGCAGTCGGAAGAAATGTGAATAAAATCTGCTTGCTTATTTGGGAAAAGACACAAGAATGTACAAACTGAGCTATACAGATTTAAGAATCTGGATTTCCATATTTAACATCTCATATGTTAATACACAATATTGCCAAAAGTTTTGGGACACCGCTCCAAATCACTGAATTCAGGGGTTGTTTTTCAGGGGTTGGGCTCGGCCTCTTAGTTCCAGAGAAAGGAACTCTTAATGTTTCAGCATAGCAAGACATTTTGGACAATTTCATGCTCCCAACTTTGTGGAAACAGTTTGGGGATGACCCCTTCCTGTTCCAACATGACTGTGCACCAGTGCACAAAGCAAGGTCCATAAAGACATGGATGAGTGAGTTTGGTGTGGAGGAACTTCACAGAGTCCTGACCTCAACCTGATAGAACACCTTTGGGATGAATTAGAGTGGAGACTGCGAGCCAGACCTTTCCGTCCAACATCAGTACCTGACCTCAAAAATGCGCTTATAGGGGAATGGTCAAAAATTCCCATAAACACACTCCTAAACCTTGTGGAAAGAATAGTTGAAGTTGTTATTGCTGCAAAGGACAGGCCAACACCATTTTAAATTCATGTGCATTTAAAGGCAGACGTCCCAGTTTTGGTCTGGCTCACAGTCTCCGCTCTAATTCATCCCAAAGGTGTTCTATCAGGTTGAGGTCAGTTCCTCCACACCAAACTCACTCATTATTTGCTTTGTGCACTGGTGTGCAGTCATGTTGGAACACCAAACCAAAACTGTTGGAAAAGCAAACTGTTTCTACCGAGATGGGAGCATGAAATTGTCCAAAATGTCTTTGTATGCTGAAGCATTAAGAGTTCCTTCCACTCCTTCCAAGAGTCCAAGCCCAACCCCTGAATTCAATAATTTGGAGGGGTGTCCCAAAACTTTTGGCAATACATTGTATGTTTCTGGGAATCTGCACCGGATTCTATACGTTTTCCTACATGCAGAATCTAATGGCTTTCATCGATTATTCCTGACATTAGCAAATCATCCGCTCAAGCTTTGGGAGTATTAGTAATGCTACACCCGAGGATATAAACCACACATGCTAACATCATTACATCGACGTGTCTTAATGTGTTTTTCCAAAGATGCTTTCTTTTCCACTTTAAGATGGTCTGTGGTTTAATTGCTTCGCATCCTTTCATGTCTGGAAATGAGCAGGCCTTAATTAGACGGCTGTGCTGTACATGCATGTGTGTGTGTGTGTGTGTGTGGAGTCAGAGCCAGCTGTACTTAGTCACGGACACCCACACACAGCTGATGCTAAAGAATAAACTCACGCTTTTCCTTCTTTTCATCACGCTACTTGCTCTTCTCCCCCCAACATCCATTTCCCCTCTTTGCCTTGAGCTCCATCGCTCTCGATTGCTATCTACTTTCACTAACAATATGAAAGCAACAGGGCGATCTGCCTGGAAGCACATTACATCTCCTTCGCTGGGAGGCAGACGACAGATGAGAGCGTTACTGACCAGCAACATCAAAGACAAGTTGGTATGATGACCACCAGAGCCACGAAAGCTACCTTTAATAGACAGATAGATTGGTACTTTATTGATTCTCTGTCCAGGAAAGACTTTGTTTTTCCAGTGTATACAGGAGATTGTGTGCTTCCAACTTTGTGGAAGAAGAACATACAGTATGAGTGTGATGGTCAGGGGTGCACAAACTTTTACCTGCATAGTGTATTAAAACAAGCATATTAATATAACCTGTGGTTTGCCTCGCATCAAATCCTAGAATTCCAACAGTACGACAAATATTATATAAGACATGAAATTGTATTACGTCTGCATCATTTACTCGCACAAGAAAGCGAGTTCAATCTGAGATCAGACCTACTTAGCCTCATCTGATCTATTCCTGTGTAATTTTATAAACACTCATTACAGCATCGGAGAGAAAATCAGCATTAAGAGACCAACTGAGACAGAAAGTCTAGTTTTGGAAAACAGAGGATCCAGAAATACAGGGAGTGCAGCCACGGGGAAAAGTTCAGTCCAGAATCAATCCTGAACAAATGTGTTTACTGTAAAGAGTGCAGGGAAGGGAACAGCTGTCCTGGGAATCCAATCCATTAACACCAGAGCGACCTAACACTGACCGGCTGAGCTCCAAACTGACCTGAGCGTACCAGCCCGAGCTGCCGTGTGTCCCTGTGGCCTCGCCGCTCATTATGGACCGTGATAGAGTCTTAAACAGAACACAACAAGTTTCAGCAAAACTAAAAGAAAACTTTCGGAGTATGATTCATGATTGGGTGGAAAATAAAAAAAGAGCTTTTCCTTCTGCAAAAAAAATCTCATCAGAGTGCGAAAATAGAAAGGAATAGAAACACATCGTCTGCTTTGGCAGGATTCGATATGAGCGCTAAACTCATGTGAGTCAACATGAGCTTGGGAAATTATGGTCTGGAAAAACAATATTTCCAGCCATATGTCATCTTTACAGACCCCCAACCAGTGTGGGACTCAGTAACAACAACATCCATGGTTATAAGTGCTAATGTCTGTCTCTATATTAACATGATATGAATATGAATTATTTTATTGCTGCAAGTCTGATATAAAATGAGTCTGTTGGCTTTTTAGCTTTCAGACCTGAGTTTTTCCCTCTAGTGGATAACCTTACACAGAATTTTAGTGGTTGAAGATAACATTTTAGCTGCTTTTGGACATTGGGGCATCTCCGAGAGCGGAAATTGGTCGGATATCAACTTTTCTATAAATATATTGCCCCATGCAGGCTAATAAAAAGAGAAATACTGAAGAAAAACTACAAATTCTTTCATGTGAGCTTCATGCTATGGTGCACTGTGGAGTGGACAATGAAAAAGACATTCAACGCTGAACACGGACACAACAAAAACAGGAGCAAACTCAGAATTTTTTCTGGCGTCTGGGAAAAGTTCATATTATAATAAACTTTATAATATGAGTTCATATTATAATAAACTTTAGAACACCAGCCAGAACCTTAACCCTTAACAGCTCAGTTGTATAAAATGAGATAGATGTCCATAAATTATTTGGATTCATGGCATCGTAACTAATTAGCCTCAAACAGGAGAATTCACATGTTGCTTGTCAGAGAAATCGTCCGATTTACTGAATAAATAAAATCGAATTTATGAGTTATTATCTCATTATTTGGATTAATTGTGTCATTATTTTAAGATTGTAAAAATGCAAGATGTTGAGAAAAAGAAACGATCTATATATTTTGACTTATTGTCTTGCCAAGGTTTTATTTTTTCCTGTTATTATCTTGTCATTTCAAGATATTATGGCATTGATAACAATATAACATCTTCAAATAACAAAATATGAAATAAAAGAAATTAACGACATTTTTAACTTGAAATAGCAAGAAAAGTAAACTTTTCAACGATGAGATTTCTTGAATCAACAAATGAAAAAGTCGGAATAATGAGATGAACTTTTAAGTCTGATGGAACGATGAGGTAAAGAGTCCAAATAATGGCATCAGTTCTTGAAGTAATGAGATCATTTCAAGCAGAAATAATCACGATGTTGAAATAACAGAACACAGGGCAGTTCAGGGATTTCCATTCACTTTGTCAGATATTTTTATCTAAAATGACTGTAGAGTCGGTGAAGTGAGTCAGAAAGCCAGTGCATCTGCTGAACTGAGGAGTAAAATGGTTTGCTCGAGAAAGAGATAGCGACTCTCTGGCGCTGGAACCTTTCTGAGATTTCCATTCTGAGATTTCGTGAGAAAACGACCGGACGACATCATGTTCACGAGACCACTTATTCACTGGAGATGAAAGTGAACCACTGAACCTAGATCGGTTCATTTCCATTTATCTTTGTTGACATACAACCGAGGCAGAAGTGACAAGAGGTAGATAAGAGAGGAGAGGCTCGAGAACGGAGCTCCTCTGGCTTGAAATTACGACTTTCCAGGTGCTCCAACTGAGCCTTAACAACTGATCCGATGTTCGCTGCCTCGTTTTTAGATCAGAAGCTAAAACGGAAAGAGAAGAAAGAAAGAAGGAGCTAACAAACCAGAAGAAGGGATAATTAGCCTCTTTCTTCATGTCTCCACTGTGATTAGTCAGTCATGCGCTTACAGATGTGTGTGCTGTTCACCAGGTCGTCTTCAGGCCAGTGTCAAGACTCTGATCTTGCTAAACCACGACTCTCTGTATCGACATTGCTTCATTATTCCTAAGCAGCGCCGCCATCTGTTCGTTGTGTAAGCCTCTGGAGTTAATCCAAGGTTTCATTAAATAAAGAAACGAGAGAACGAAGCTCAATTAAATCCCGCAGGCTCGTGGTGTCGCTTTTATGCAAAACAGCAAAGCAATTATAACAGGAACAGATATAACCATCTTTATGAATACTGCAAGCGAATTAATTCACCCCAATAGACACAGTGCTGAGAAATAAACCAGATCAAATGAAGTGCAGGATATCAAATATTATGAATGTGGCAAAGTCAGCACACGTCTTCTGCTAAACATGCTGCATAGTTAACGTGTACACCATCTCGATCTGTCCTCCTCAGACTCCATTACTACACCCACCCACACATATACACATACATGTACTGTATATAACACACACACACACACACACACACACACACTGGCTTGACAGACAGGCGCCACAGGTGGCCATGGCTGTCAGACAGAGAAAAGTGTGTGTGTGTGTGTGTGTGTGTGTGTGGCTCTAAAGATAGCGCCATTTCAGCTACAGGCTATGATGACACACACCATGAAAGCAAAGCAAAAAAAAAAAAGACCTGTCCTGGCTTTCATCAAATGACTAAAAAAACATGATGATGAGGTTTCACACACACACACACACACACACACACACACCAGGTTTCGTCTCAAAATGTGAAGGACTCGAAATAATTCAGTGTACATCCAACGATCCAGTCCAATATGAATTAGAGCTGTCTCATTGTAATAAAGTATTTTGGCCACGCCTCCTACAGGAGAACCGACATGCACAAATGTCACATAGGCCACGCCTCTTCCAATTAAACACAGGACATGCCTCCTACAGTGGATCTGACATCCACAGAGGTCACAAAGGCCACGCCTTCTTCATTAGAACTGAGATGCACAGAGGTCACAAAGGCCACGCCTCCTTCAAAGGAACTGACATGCACAGAGGTCACAAAGGCCACACCTCCATTGGCACTGACATGCACAGAGGTCACTAAGGCCACGCCTCCTTCAGTGGAACTGACATGCACGGAGGTCACAAAAGCCACACCTCCATTGGCATTGACATGCACAGAGGTCACATAGGCCACGCCTCCTTCACTAAAACAGACAGGCACAGAGGTCACAAAGGCCACACCTCCTTTAGTGTATCTGACATGCGCATTGGTCACAATGGCCACGCCTCCTTCATTAGATCTGACAAGCACAGAGGTCACAAAGGCCACGCCTCCTTCACTGAAACTGTCAAGCACAGAGGTCACATAGGCCACTTCTCCTTTAGTGGAACTGACAATGGAAGGGCACTGAGGAAAACGTCGCCACTGAGACTTCTGTGTTTGTCAGGTCCATTGAAATAGCTGCTGTCTGTGTGCATGTCAGATCTCTATAGAAGGAGGCGTGGCCTATATGAACTTTTCTCAGTGAATATGAAGTTTCACTACAGAATGTCAGAGAGGCCACGTCTACTTGTGTATACATTGTACACCTAGTATCATAACTTCCTGTTTTCTCTATTTCAGCACCTGTGACACTTATATTATTAGCATTATGCTAATATCAAAAGGCCCAAGTGCCTGCTGTTAGCCTTTGAAGCTTCTCAGAGCTATTTTTCTATCACCTGAACAAACGCTGCTGTCTTTCAAAAAACAGATCACACACAGACACACACACGTCACACATAATAAGTCCGCTTGTCCGTAGCATAATATGGCTTCACCTGGGCCAAAGCACGGTGTTAAAAGCAAAAGGAGATCCGTGTTAACATGTGATGAGCAGGTGCACAACCCGCTACGCCGCATCCCGTTTGTTCGACCGCCAGAGACTTTCATTTACATATTCATAAACCAGGACAGCTTCACACATCATACATTAGTCATTAGCGACTATGTTAAATATTCATGGTTTCACACTCAGTCATTGGCTTTGTCACACGCCGCTCACTTTTTGGCCTGGACGAGTTTGGACCACTCGCACACGACAGAGTGACGGTGTTACATAACAAAGCAGCAGGCGTCGGTACACATCCTTTTTCTCTGATAGCTCTTTGAAAGCCAGGACAGAAAAAAAAGACACACCCGAGGAGATTTGTAAGACTTTTGATGCTCAACAATTTCCAAATGGTACAGAAAGATCAGATTAACGTTCAGCATATTAATGTTCGTATTTATTCCTTTAGGGATTTTAAACATGAGGGAATCGGATCCAAGTGTAGAACTGACAGTGATGGAAGTGCTGAAGAAGTTTCCAGATATAAGTATATATATATACTGTATAAAGCAGAAACTCTGTGGGTTGGAGCGCTAGGACTCAGGAGAATTGAACACAAGTCACGATGCATTTAGTAAAACTATGAATGTAAAAAAAGAAGATATTATTTTGCCAATAACGTGATTAATTCATGTAGTAAAGACTTCAACTCCCGCTCAGAATGACTCACTTAATACCACATTTCTTTCCAAAGCAGGATTTCTCAATTTTAATTTTTTTTTTTGCAGCCAGGGATCCCATAAACTGTTATACACCAATTCCACAGATCCCACCAGAACCAGTACACATTGATTTTATGGATCGTCATCCAACTGTGCATACTCTTTGTTTCGATGTGAACAATAACATTTAGGTTTTAGAGCCACAGAGAATTTTTCCAGCAACAGAACACATCCGAGTTCCAGACTTTAGACTGGTTTATGAGTTATTGAGGTTTGGATTAAACTCATTCTGTTCAAGTGGCTAGGTAAATTGTTTAGTAACTGCAAAAACTCAGCAAAAAAGATGATACATTTTCTAACAGTATGCTGTGATTCCCAGTAACGTATCAACCGCATACGCTTCACAGATCCTAGAGCTCTGGATTTCAATCTGAAACCCGCTGTTCTAAATAGGTGGGCGGGATTTAGCTAGCTGGCTGACTAAAATATTTAGATAAACAAGCAAACACACACACACACACACACACACACACACACAATAAAACAAACAACAAAATTAAGTAAGAAGAAACAAGCAAACACTATAAAACATCGAAAATTGAAAAATCAAATAAATAAATATGCAACTACTAATCAGGCAATCATATAAACAAACAGTGAAACGAAGAAGAAAATAAGCGTACCTACAAATAAATAAAACAAGACAAAATAAACGAATGAACAAACAAGTAGACAAACAAATAATCACACTGTAGTATGCTGTTTACAACACTACCTAACAAGCAAACAAATGTTTTATAAACACATAATGAAACCATGAAAAAAGTTGGAGTAAATAAAAATAAACAAAAAAATAAAATAAACAAATGAAATAAACAAACAAACAAATAATTATTGTAGGATGCCGTTTACAATACTACCACACAAACAAATGTTTTTTATAAACAATGAAACAAGCAATCAAACAATGAAACAAGTAAATAGAAGCCATTAAAATAAACAAATACATGAAATGAATGATTAAATGAAACAAAACAAATAAATATCTTTTTATACAACTACCAAATAAAGCAAACAAATGTACTTATAAATTTAGAAATGTAACAAACATTATATAAAAAAAACAAAGAAAGAAAGCGAATAAATAAACAATTATTGTAGTATGCCTTTTACAGAACTACCAAACAAATGAATGTACCTATAAATACGTAAACAAACAATGAAACCAAAAAGAAATAAAAGTACTTGCAAAAAAACACGAGCTAACGAACAAAGGAGCAAAACAATTTTTTTTACACAGCTACCAGACAAACAAACAAACTAACGTTCTTATAAATAGACAATGAAACATGGAAAGAAATAGCTGTGCTTACAAGTAAACATGAAAAAAAAAAAAAACAAACGAATGAATGAACAAAACAAACAAATGAATAAATAAATAATGCAGTAGGCATTTTACACAACTACATATTCAAATAGCTCCTGAAATCGGATAATCGTGACGCTTGTGCAAATCTAAATGCATCCAGGTAATTTAATCTAGAGAAACTTTCTTGCCGAATATTTATTTAAGTGTCAGAAGAGGGAAAGTGTTTCCGGGTGAAGTGTCGAATTAGGTTTCAAGCTTCTAACGCTCTCAGCTTATGTTATGAAGAGACAAGGGTAGAAAAATAAGAGATGCTTTATTAATCAGATATACAGATGCTTTATTAATCAGATATACAGATGCTTTATTAATCAGATATACATATGCTTTATTAATCAGATAAACAGTCGATTTTGTGATTTTTGCAATTGCAGAAATGAACTCTAAATCAAACAAACTGTGATATTTACAGGAGCTGGCAGTTTTCCTAAATTATCATATATTTTCCAAAGATTTGGGCCAAGGCATGTCTTGTGACATCATTTAGCCAAAGCTCTCATCCATTCACGTGTGTCGATTAATGAGTACAGCTGTCACAGAAAGCCATGAAATACAATATGTGTATGCACTGGTAGGAGTTTAAGTGAAGAATCCTATGCTGGCAGTTTTAGCCGATTCAAGTAAAAGAAATAAAACAATAAAAACACTCAAGGGAATCAAGGATTTTGGCCACAACACTCCCCCCAAAAAAAGTTCCACAAAATCCTGAAGGGACTGAATAGCTGGTGACCACCTTATTATTGATTATTCTGCTAAAATCCTATTCGATTTCTTGAAGGCAAATCTCAACAAATCTCAAGAAAAGGTCTGATTCATACGAGTCCAAGAGCTACTGTATAGCGGGGGAAAAGAGCGGAAAACGAGTGCTAAAGAAAGAAAGTTGAAGATGTGCATCTAAATGAGATCCTGTCTATAAATATGGTAGTCAGGTCTTGGATAGAAAACAAAACAAAAAAAAGACATGTTCCAGTAAAGCTTCACTTCTCCAGACACTATAATCAGAGAAAGAGCGAGAGAGAGAAGGATTGAGGAGGGGAAAATAAGGAGAGAAATGATTTAACTTTCACCCTGATGTGACTAGACAAGTGCAGGTCTGTGTTCCTTGGGGATCCGGTGCTTTGCTGAAATCGGCTGGAAAATTGATCTCTAAAAATAACAGTGTTGAGAATATCAGGCTGTCCAAGAAGGAACAGATAATGACTCAAGCATAAGGCAAATGTGGCAACTCGTCCACGCTTCCTCACACAGAGAGGTGTGTAATGAACAAAGCCTCCAACAGCACTGACTCAGAGCTGAGACGTCACACGCTGCATCATCTACCTCCATTTTTTTTTTTGGCTTGGGTACAGAAATTCTATATACGGGAAATTAACACTGAGAACCTAACAAACTTCTAGACACAAAATGGCCAAACTTTTTTTGGTCTGCGTGAAACATCTTGAGGTGAAACGTCTTCCTTTTCATCTGGCGCTTTTCATTCTGGCTTTTTCTTAAACCTAAAACGTTCCATTCACGCAAAATTATTCCATTTGTCATATCCACCAATGATCTGCTAACTCTAGTGACTGTCGCCACAAATATTCTAGGATTCACACACACAATGAAACATCCCAGTGCTTTTATACTAAACATAAGCACACTTGGATAAGGATGCAGCTTGTCCAATCAGAATCTAACTAACTGTATACATATATAATATACTTTTTTAAAGTATGGATAGCCCTAGTGAAAGGATATAGATTTCCTTCAGATTGCAAAACAGAAGCATCTTAAGGAAAACTGTCCAAAATGTCTTGGTATGCTAAAACATTAAGAGTTCCTTTCACTGGAACTAAGGGGCCAAGCCCAACCCCAGAATTCAATGATTTAAAGGGGTGTCCCAAAACTTTTGGCAACATAGTGTATTTCAGCAGACTGACAGGAAGGTGTTATAAAGAGTGCTTATTTGAGTCTCTGTCACCTTCCTGTTAGAAGAAGAAGCCTTTAATTTTGTCACATATACATTAAAGCACAGTGAAATTCTTTTCTTCGCATATCCCAATTTAGGAAGTTGGGGTCAGGGTGCAGGGTCAGCCAGGATACACTGCCTCTGGAGCACAGAGAGTTAAGGGTCTTGCTCCAGGACTCAAAAGTGGCACCTTTGCACTCAAAGCCTTAACCATTTCTGATCTTATTCAATGGATATTTTTTGGAAGTCTCTCTAAACTTTGGTGACTGGGTGAAAATCCATGATGCCTGAACATCAACTTTCCACCCTTTACATGTACGATGTTTGGCTGATTGGATATTAATCCATTTTGGAAGCTGCTACAAGGCTGAAAGTTCTACCTATCTCTGCTTTACACAGCATGCACATGTCTGGAAACTTCTTCAACACTTCCATCAGTCAGATCTTTGCTTGATTCAGGTTCACTTACTTTAAATTCCTGTACACTACTGATCAAAAGTTTGGGATCACTTGCATATTTCAGCTTGATTTCAGCTACGGAGGAAGACTCCATCAAGCCAATCCATCTTGTAGGAGATGCTCCAGGAAGCATGGGGTGAAATCTCATCAGATTATCTTGAAACATTGACCCCTAGAATGTCCAGGCTGTAACTGCTGCAAAAGGTGTTTTTTTTTGGTGAAGGCAAAGTTTCATCATTTCCATCAAAATCATTATTTCTAACTCAGCATGTCCTGTTCTTCTGCTATATTTTCTATTCAGACTAATTTTGGGGGTGTTTCCTTGGAAAACAATACAATTTTTGAGCGGTAGTGTATATGAACATTAATATATATATTTTTTTTATCTTGAGCTAGAACTTCTACCTACACTTGGAAATCATGACCATTTTCCTGACCAATAAAACCAAAGAGCTTTGTTCTCCTTCATGTTTCTCACACATCCCTTTTTTTCTTTTTAGTTCTCTATTTATTTCTATGCACTGTGGAACCGAACCAAAAAGTAAATGGATCGAAAAGTATCAATTTCGCACCGATCTGACTCGGACTAATTGGTGTCAAAATTGGTGGCCTTAAAGCTCAATTACTTTTAACAATGTGTCCAGTAATCGTTCTCAGATTGGATTCTGCCTCACGGGGTTTTTTCTGGATAAGTGTGTGCGAAATCAATCGTTTTGTTTTTTTAACGAATGAGAATGTCTTGCTGATAAAATGAATCAATGTACCAAAGAGGCATGACGAACTTCAAATGGGGCTGGATTACATACAAATGGTTATTATACTTAAAAAGGAATGTATGACGCGAGGCAGAGTAGAAAAAGATGTACACCTTTAAAACGTCCTGTTGAAGGTGAGTCACTAATGAGCTCTATGTCAGCGAGGGCGCAGGTGTCTGTGCGCCACAACCTTCTCCCGCTAAACCCCGACCGCGCGCTGACATTTCCCCCACAGAGCTGCTCCACCTCGGCTCAGTAACACACACCGATGCATTGCTTCCTCCTGCAGATCGCCCACGGCGCTGCACGACCAGGCTCCCAATGTCGAGCCCATCACCATCTCTGAGCAGTAATGCCACTTCCTGATCTGATCAAAAACCATCACACAATGATGAGCCTGACAGTTTTGTCTGGCCTCAACTATTACTAGCATGATAATCAAGCTACGACTTTTTCAGCGCATCAACATACGTATATTAATAGCGTAGTGACGATTTGGTAAATCAGAAGGTGTAGTATATGGAATAAAGAATATGTCAACAAGACGTGATGTCATTGCTAAATTTAAACAAGTAGATTGGACGATATAGAGTGAGAATGGGATGCTCACTGGTCACTGGTTAAAGCTACCGATCAGAAGGTTGTGAGTTTGAATCCCAGGACCACTACACTGCCACTTCTTGGCCCTTCCAAGGTCCTTAACCCTCAACTGAGTCAGCTGTATAACTGACATCACTATACATTGCTCTGGATAAGGGCATCTGCCAAATGGCGTAAACGAGAACGATCAATTCATGTAATATTAACCTGAAGTGAAATCTCACGAGAATGTTGCGACTGATTTGATCTTTAAACTGAATTATTAAAAACATGCATAGTAGAATAATGCAGTGGTAAAATAGTGTGTTTGTGAGTTGTGGGTTTGATTATGAGCTCAGTGTTTGATTTTATTCGCTCGAATCCTGTCGGGTGCATGCAAACGAGCTGTGTTAACGTTACTCAAGTCAAAACAAGTGAAAGCGATGTACAGTGCACATTTGAATGAAGTCAGTTGTTGTGTGAATAAGTTATCTGGAACAATATAGACCCAGCTGTAAGTAATACAGTATGAATCATTTTTTTAATGAACGTACCTTTCTAACAAGGTTCGAGAGTTCATTGTCATAGGAACAGGATGTACTCTGTTACACAAAACAATGGACGTTTTACTCTGCAACTCCTCCAGCAAATTTTATCATACAGGACATACTGTAAGAAAGACAGTAAAAATACACAATGCAAATATTGCAAGATGGAGAGGAAAAAAACGTACATTCGCAAGAAAAATTGTATGTGTGCAGACGTTATGATCTCTGTTGAAAAAATGGGTTGTTATTTAACAACAAAAAAATCATTACCATCTTTGTTAGGAGGCATTTCTTTAACAATTAAGGAAGGAGTCTCCAGTGTTACTTACATTTACCAGATGCTTTTATTCATATTTACATTTTCTGGCATTTGACAGACGCCTTTATCCAGAGCGTCTTAATTTTATCACATTTTTTATACAACTGAGCAACTGAGGGTTAAGGTTAAGATTAAGGGCGTTGCTCAAGGGCCCAGCAGTGACAGCTTGGTGAACTTATGTTTTAAACTGTGGGATGTGTAACAGTGGGATATGAACTTAATTTTCAAAACAATAGACAACTGTATTGACCACAGATCTTCTACTTGCCCAGTATATCCTACCCATAAGTGGTTAGAGCCTTCGGCTACAGAGCCCAAGTGGCCAGTGCGATGCCAGATAGAAACCTGGGGACTGTATAAACCAATCGTTGCTACATTAGGGGCAGTGATAGCTCAAGTGGTCAAGGTTCTGGGTTGTTGATCGGGGTTCAAGCCCCACCACTGCCAAGCTACCACTGCTGGGCCCTTGAGCAAGGCCACCATGGCTGACCCTGTGCTCTGACCCCAATCCCAAGGATGGGATAGACAAAGAAAGAAATTCACTGTGCAGTAATGTATATGTGACAAATAAAAACTACTTAACTTTCTCAGTAACATGACAAACTGCATTTTTTGTTAGATTTTTTTAAATGGCAAGAGATAAATAAACACTTTTTTAATGGACAATTCACAACAATAAACAGCTGACAACATTGACGCATTGTACTGGATATGATAAAAATTGTAAAAGTTGGGATTTTACAACTGTATAAGAGGACTGAAAATGTCGGACCATAAAACGATTTCTATTGTTGGTGGAATGGAGCACCAGCATACGGGTAAAAAGGATTAATGATGTGTTACTGTACATACATCCACGTAGCATCAAACTCCAGCCACAAAACAAACTGCTAACAGCGAAAATCTAACTGTGTAATAATGTGAAACAGTTAACAGTCCCTGAGTAATAAAACCGAGAAGATGGAGTGCAAAAACACTCCTAAATTTCATTCACCAGGGTTAACAGCAACATTCGTTTCCGTGTTTAATGATCCAAGCTGCTAATCAGACGCAGCAGATGAGACACGCTCGCTAAGCTTGCCAGGGTCTGTTTTTAAAACACCGCTCTTAATACTGAATCAGTCAGCATTTAGGAGTCAAGCAGATTTTTTTTCCTGAGCATAATGGCTCAATTAATGTCACTGTAAATATCAAGTTGCGAGTGAATACTGTCAAAAGGAAAAATGATCCTCCATCTGAATGCTGTTTTGGAAATGTTTGCTCAGGCGGACGACTCGGAGAAGATCCACTCTGAGACATAAGGACATGTTCAACCTCCATACACATGTACACGCAAATTAAGAGAACATTTAACAATGGTCTTCACCCAGACAATGGTCTTTCCCCCTTAAATCCTCTTGTGGAAACGCCTACTCTGTTCACAATGATTAGATTATTAGAGTAATAATGATGAGGTCACTGATAAGAATGATCTGGCTGCAGGTCAAATATTTAGCTCCATACATCAAGCGTTCAACCCTTACCAACTTCCCAGTCCAATACTGATGAAAATCCCATTCCCAACACATGATGCTACCACCACCATGCTTCTCAGAGTGATGAGCAGCATTGGTTTTCCAACAAAAACATTCTTTTAGGTCACGGTCAAACAGTTAATTCGCTGTGGTCTCCACATGTAATTAAATATATATATATTCTTATCAACAAAGCCCAGGTTTGTAGAGTGTCTGGTCTGTGGATGTCCAGTGAACAGCTTCTTCCATCTCCGGATTTCTCCAGCTTCTTCATCTTCTCTTGGCCTCTTGGGGTGTTTCTCTGTCTAATCCCCTTCTTACCCAAGCTCTGATTTTTGGTATACTTCTGGCCTCTTTTCTATACATTCTATACATTTTATATGAACGTAATATTTTATTAATGTTGCTCTGTGGGATGTTCAAAGAAAAAAAAATACTGTCTGGCTTTCCAGGATTGCTGTATATCCATCTAGCCTTCAACCCTGCCCAAATTCCCAGTGTAGTACTGATGAAAAACTGTTCCAATGACATGATGCTATCAACACCATGCTTCTCAGGGTGGAAACAAATGTAGTGAGATATGTGCCAGGCCAAAAGGTTTAGATCACATTCACTATGTCTACACACAGGTCTCTCACACACACACACACACACACATTTTAAACCCCAGTAAGTCAATTTCAGTTCCAGGTTGTATCATTTTAAAATGTTCAACAAGGGGTAAATACTTTTGCACGGCACTGTACATAACCAAAATGTTCAAATAATATGTTTTACCACAAAAATTCACTTCACATATGTATACAGCAAACAAAAACATTAAAGCTGCAGCATCTGTCCCTGTTTGGTAATAAAGCTCCATAACAAATTGACAATGCTATGAGCGCTTTAAGGGTTTATTTTCACGCTACTGCAATGAAGAAATAATCTCAAGAGTATGACATTGTTCATGACACGCGGATCATGCGGACTGTTATTCGGTTAAGGCCTGCATGCTGAAGTAGGGTTTGTTATGCGAACTTTGGTAGCCTGAGTAATCCTATAAACCAAGCAAGATGTAAACAATATGAATTCCAGATCCTTTCAATAGAGGAAAGAGAACACCAAATCCAAGATGCGCAGTTATGAGCCTCGGGTTTAGACAGCTGCAAAAGCTATAAACTCAAGCATTTTTGGAAAGCAGACTCCGAGGCAAATTCTCCCTCTTTTCTTTAGACAATGCCGTACATATTAATATAAACTATACACAGTAGTAACTGTTGTACATAGTAGTAGTAGAAATAGAAAGAAATAGCCTTTATTTGTCACATATACATTACAGCACAGTGAAATTCTGTCTTTGCATATCCCAGCCTTGGAGGTAGATCAGAGCACAGGGTCAGCCATGATACAGCACCCCTGGAGCAGAGAGGGTTAAGGGCCTTGCTCAAGGGCCCAACAGTGGCAACTCGGCAGCGCTGGGGCTTGAACCCCCAATCTTTCAGTCAACAACCCAGAGCCTTAACCACTTGAGCCACCACCACCCTAGTAGTAGTAGTGGTAGTAGTAACAGTAGTAGTAGAAACAGTAGTAGTAGCAGTAGTATTAGTAGTTTTAGCAGCAGCAGTAGCAATAGAGGTAGTAGCAGTAGTAGAAGCAAGAGTAGTAGTAGTAATAATAGCAGTAGCAGTAGTAGTAGTACTAGAAGTAGCAGCAGTAGTAGCAGTTGCAGTAGTAGTAGTATTAGTAGTAGAAGTCACAGCAGTAGTAGTAGTAAAAGCAGTAGTAGCAGTAGCAGTAGTAGAAGCAGTAGTAAGAGGAGCAGAAGTAATAGTAATAGTAGTAGTAGTAGTAGCAGTAGTAGTAGTAGTATGCTGACTGTCTGAAAGAAAAAGATGGACAAAAGAAAACTTTTCCAACATGTGTGTGTGTGTTTAGCTAGAATGTTAGCCTAGATACAGTAATGTTACTAAACTGTTACACTGCTAATTAAAAGCAAGTGGCTGATTAATTTTAAATCAAGGTGGCTCATGTTTATGCTAGGATACCAGCTAGAGAGAGAGAGAGAGAGAGAGAGAGAGAGAGAGAGAGAGAGAGAGAGCGCGAAAAGGTCAGCCTGAGTCACAATGCAACATGAAGGCTCTGGTGATTCTGTCGTCTCTCCCTGGAGCTCTGTGGTGTGTGCGCTATCCAGAGACTTGTATTTAGAGAGATCAAAAGGTCACAACGGGTCTGGGATAAAAATCTTTATTGTGCCTCGGAGCAGGGGCAGATCTGCTGGGTGGAATAGATCCATGCGTCTTGCTACCCTTGCTTTTATGGCAGATGGATAAACAGTAGCAAAGAGAATGAGAAACGCGTAGCAAAGAGAATGAGAAACGCGTAGCAAAGAGAGTGGGAAACGTGTGAGGAATAAACCATGATAGCAGTTATAGAAAAATAATAAGGTACCATCAAGTTTTTTGTGAATGGCATTGAAATAAGGTTAGCTAAAAAAAAAAGGCTAATATTGCTAAATGTGTTCAGGATATCACTGAAATGTGACTAAGACATGTAGTAAATGTAGTGATAATAATGCTAATAACACTAAGTGTGTTTTAACTAATACTCCCAGCTAACACTGCCTCTTTGACTAAGAAATGAGAGTTGGCTTTTAACAATGCTAATATTACAATGTGCGTTTTGGGCTAGTTAGCGAACACTGATTAAAATGACGAATGGAGGTTAAAAAAGACAATCAGTGAGGCTTTCAGGGATGCTAACACTGCTAAGTGTGCTAAGCATAGTTTTCTGAAGATCATGACTAACACTGATTATCTGACTAAGACAATGAATGAAGGGAATACAGCAAAGCATGCTAATATACTGGCAAAAAGTGTGGCTAATCACTTAAGTTAGTTAACACTGTTCGGCTAAAACAACGAATGGAGTTTAACAAAAAATAATGCTAAGTTAAGGAAACCACTCACTAAAGATCCTACCTTTGTGACTAAAACTGTAAATAGAGCTAAATAAGCTAATAAGCACTGCCTAACATCGCCTAGGTGACTGAAACAAAGAATGAAGTTTAGCAATAATAATAATAATAATAATAATAATGGTAATATTGCAAATTGTGTTATGGCGAACACACACTGAGGACCAGGAGTATGTGATTAAGACAGTGAATGGAGGTTAGCATTAAAATAATGACAGCGAATTCCACAGTGTGTGCTAGCTTAAAATAAGCAAATATCGTGTGTAAAGGATAACACAAACCTTATGTGACTAGGACAATGAATGTTGGTTTAAAAAAAATAAAAAAAAGCTAATACCACAATGTGTGCTTTCGCTAATAAATACTGGAGTTAGCTAACAACGGCTATGTGACTCAGTGAGGCTTTCTGTGATGCTAATATTGCAAAATTTGCTAACTCTGAAAAATATGATCTGCATTGATTATATGACTGAGACAGTGAATGAAGCTTTAAAACAAAGAATGCTAATATGAATATATGTGGTTTGGTTTATAATCATAGCTGTTAGCTAATATTGACTGTGTAACTAAAACAATGAATAGATGCTAGTTTAAAAAATAATGATAATATCACTAAGAGTGCTTGGGCTAATAATCAATTGGGTTGGCTAACATTGTCTGTGTGACTAAAACAAACAATAGCGAAAAAATAATGCTGATATCACTGAATGCACTTTAGCTAATAATCATGCATCAAAGACGGCTAACATTGCCTATGTGACTAAGAAATGCAGGTTAGCTTTAAAGAAAAAAGAATGCTAATGGTACAATGTGTGCTTGGGCTGGTTAGCTAACATTTAACCAACATCTAACAGTTTTTATATGGATAAAACTCACTGAGGATAACGAGACTAAGACAATGAATAAAGGAAGCTTTAAAATCATGAATGCTAACACCTCAGTGTTTGCTTCTGCTAGGTTTGGATAATAGATAATATGGGTGCTTTAGCTAATAATACCTGCACTTGGCTAATACTGGATAGCCTGTGTAACTGAGAGAAGGAATGAGAGTTAGATTTCGTGCCTAGCTTCAGGATTTTTTAAAATTTGTTATATACAGAATACAACTTGCATGTAAATGGAAACCTGACCTTAGGCTGTGTGACTAAAGCACTGAATGAAGGCTAGCTTTAAAACAAACGACGTTAATACCACAATATGTGTGCTTTGCCTGAGGCAAGGAATGGAAGTTAGCTTAAAGCAATGCTAATATTGCTAAGTGTGGTATGGATAACATGCAAACCTATGTGACTTAGACAGTAAATGCAGATTAGCTTAAAAATTCATGTTAATAATTAACAGTAACAGTGTTTTGGCTACAGGAGGAGGTGGGTAGTTACATTTTGTGAGGCTGTGTGACTAGAATTTTAAGTCAAAGTTAGCATTCGGAGGTGAAATTAAAGCAGTGACGTTAATTTAAAAAAGAAGGGAAATGAGCTAGCGCTAAAAGCTAACTGAAACCTGTTGATGAGACTCTGGACAGATTTTGTGGTGCTGTGGGGTTTAATCTGTGCCATCCATCTACGAACCAGCTGCTCAAGCGATAGAGCCTCGTAGCACATGATTTCTCCGGAGGCACTCAGGTTTACTTTGACGCGATTCTATCTGGCTGAGTGGCAAAGGCGCAAACATGCACGCCTCATTACGGTCTAGTTACGACGTTAATGACAAGGGCTCCCTGGAAGTGTGTGAAGGCATTTCATGAATATGTAACTGTCAGGCGTGGATATATCCATCAGTCCGGAGATGCAGGTAAAGTCAGGGTTAAAAATAAATAAAATAAATAAATAAATAAATAAATAAATAAATAAATAAATAAATAAAGCCCTGGGATTATAACATAATAAAGGTTTCAGGATTGTGGCAAAAATACCCAACAGATGACAGATTAAAGGAAGAAAATGCAGCCAGTCTTAGGGGAAAGTGTTAGTGCAAATCACCAGAAGGTTCAGCTTTATTCTAGTGGATGATCAGAGGTGTTGTCTCTACAGTAACATGCAAGTCGAAGCATTATCTAAGATGGAAGGGTTTCTTTTCACTGGGGTCAGCACCGACATCGCCAACATCTTCCAGATCCGTCACGCGGTGCACCGAGGAGGCTAATGGACCGATAACAGAATCAACGAGGCATAGAGACCTTCAATTAGGAAACATGGTTGAGGGCGAGGGAGAGAGAGAGAGAGAGAGAGAGAGAGGGAGAGAATGAGAGAGATAATGAGAGAGAGAGAGAGAGAGAGAGAGAGAGACAGAGAGAGAGATAGCTTGATGGACAAAAACCAGCATAATGTAGAGTCACGCTTCTGCTATATTGTAGCCTTGGTACACAAATAAATTACACACACACACGCACACACAGAGGAGCAAATCTACCCATCATGGAGGAACAGCCTTACTATTTTATGTGTCTTGACTAATAAACCTTAAACCTAAATACCATCCCACTGTAAACCAAGGTGTGTGTTAATTAAGAAATATACCACAAATCACAAAGACACAAAAGAAGTATTTTCATGTATAGTGTAAGTGTTTATTGTGTAGTACGCCATTCGCGATGCTGCTATTTGCAGACTTTTCCTTGCCAGCTTCTCTTCTTTCCGTGCTGCTTTTCCGTGGTGAAAAAATTACCTCTAAATGGTACAAACCACTGACGCTTGAGACTCCTTTCAAAGTATCTTCCTGTTAAATGTAAACATCACTTGGCTAGTTGGAACTCAGTATGATAACACAACTGTCTCTGACTGCTTGAAAAGTAAGTTGTGTAGTTTTTTGTGTGTTTTTTTAACACCTTTAGTCTGTTCTTTCTCTCGCTCCACCATGTTCTTTCCTAAGCTTGCATCACCTAAACAGATTCTGTTATTGAGCTGCTTTTTAACTGGTGGTGGACAAGCTGAAGATATAAGCCTGGAGGAAGATAGTACATGGTGATGTGTTACATGTGAAGTCACTGCTTTTAAAGTGACTGTGGCATCATTGGGAGTTGTCCTGATACTCCAACCTTGTCTAAATATGTTGTAGGGAATCCTGGGTGCCAGTCTTTTGGGGGGAATATTTGAGTTTTCTTAGCAAGTAAAGTTTTCTTTTTTAAAAGAAGTCTATATTTGTCACAAATACATACACTATATTGCCAAAAGTTTTGGGACGTCTGCCTTTACATGCACATGAACATAATATGGAGTTGATCTGCCCTCTGCAGCTATAACAGCTCCAACTCTTCTGTGAAGGATTTCCACAAGGTTTAGGAGTTTGTTTATTGGAATTTTTGACCAATCCTCTAGAAGCGCATTTGTGAGGTAAGGGACTGATGTTGGACGAGAAGGCCTGGCCACTCAGGTCTCCACTCTAATTCATCCCAAAAGTGTTCCGTCAGGTTGAGGTCAGGACAGTGCAGGCCAGTCAAGTTCCTCCACACCAAACCCGCTCATCCATGTCTTTATGGAGCTTGCTTTGTGCACTGGTGTGCAGTCATGTTGGAACAGGAAGGGGTCATCCCCAAACTGTTCCCACAAAGTTGGGAGCATGAAATTGTCCAAAATGTCTTGGTATGCTGAAACATTAAGAGTTTCTTTCACTGGAACTATGGGGCCGAGCCCAACCCCTGAAAAACGACACCCGAATTCAATGATTTGGAGGGGTGTCCCAAAACTTTTGTCAATATAGTTTCTACACACAGGGTTAAGGGCCTTGTTCAAGAGCCCAGCAGTAGCAGGTTCTGCATCGTGTTATGTAAATACATGAAGGGAATCCTGAGTATCAGTTTCTTTGGGGAATATGTGAGTTTTGATAGCAAGGGAAGATTTACATTTCAGGCATTCAGGCAGACACCCTTATCCGACGCGACTTACATTTTCATCCCATTTTATAAAACTGAGCAATTGAGGGTTAAGGGCCTTGCTCAGGGGCCCAGCAGTGGCAGCTTGGTGAACCCTGGATTCGAACTCACAATGTTCTGATCGGTGATCCAACATCTTAACCACTGAGAGTATACCTAAGAGTATACTTTACAGCACAGTGAAATTCTTCTTCACATATTCCAGCTTGTTAGGAAGCTAGAGGTTAGGGCACAGGGTTAGTTATGATGCAGAAAGGGTTAAGGGCCTTGCTCAAGGGCCCAACAGTGGCAGCTTGGCAATGCTGGGGCTTAAACCTCACTAACTCAGACCATTAGCCAACAATGTACCATTTTGGTCCTTTTTGAAGGTGTCATTTTGGACTTCTCTATTTACTGAAACTTTCATTTGTTTCCTTTTTACCAGGGCTTGGGAATCTTGAGGCAGCCTACATATCGCTATGATTTCCATTCGCTCTGCCACGATCCGATTATAAACCGATTCTCGATGCACCTCCACAGCTGTTAATGTTTAAAGCGGAAAGTAAAATGCTGTACACTGCCTCCAGCATGTGAAAAGCTGAGCAAAAGCGTAGGTTTTCACCGGCGGTGCGCAGGCACAAATGTTTTGCGATGAAACTTGCATTTGACCTGGTAATTCGCTTCACCCTTTCTGAATGATGTGAAAACTTTGCCGCTTGCTCGAGGGCTTCTTTGTTGAGCAGGCACAGCAGAAAACTTCAGATAGAAATGGAAGTGGATTGTAAGTAAGTTTTGTTCATTTTGCAGGCTTCTTGTCCACTTCTTTTTGTCTTTTTAATGGAAACAAATCCAAAATCACTGTCGCTTTCTAGTTAGTTCACCTCGTTTCTAGTTAGTTAATGCTTAGCATGTTTTAGTCTTGTTAGCTTAAAATAATATCACCGAGACTTATGACCAAAAATTTATCACTAAATCATTTAAACAAATAGAGATCTAAGAATACAATTTTTCTTTGCCTTCTATTAAAATTTCGCTGTAGAAATAAAAAGACAGTAAAAGTGATACCATGCTGTTTTTTATGCTAATCCAAAATTTCTTCCCCTGAATTATTTTCCCTTCCTTCAAAATACTGCTTAAGTGATCAAGTTCATTCACAGCCCCAAGTTTATTAGCTTCGCTGTGATGTTAATCCCTAAAAAAAGCCTTTTCTTGCTCGCCACGCTTCTACCGTTAGCATAATGTAGCCTAGCACAGCTTCACAACAGGAAGGGCAGGAAGAGAAGGTGTGAACTGTTAGCAGTGTAAAGCAGATAATGAGGCTTCTAACAGGGGAGTAAAGTGAGAATGTGCTCTGTCATCTACAGCTGGTGAGAAAGAGATACTCATAACAGCGCTAGCTTTGTTTCCTGGATCAGCGGGTGTGCGGGGTGTCAGTGCTGCGTCCTCAGTCCAAACAAACAGTGCACAGGTGTTTGGTTTGCCAGTAAAACACTGCGACAGTAACGCTTCGCTAACAATTACATTTTTTACCTCAAAGACTCATCAGCTTGATCTTCACAATAGGCGCATGTCTGTAACACGACACTGGGGCACATCAAAACTTATTTCGTAAAAACTGTTTTCGCAAAACATGTGGTATTCATGAAAATCGTGATTTTTTTTGGATTCATCCTATAAGAGCTCTTACACTGAAGTAAAATTACGCACTACGGCTTTAAATCGTATAAATGGCCTATAGCATGTTTATACAAATTACACAGTCATGTCTAAATAACTAATTTCAATGACCTTATGGCTTCATTTAATCCGAAATACAACTAAATATAAATCTGTTTACTGGCTTGGTCATTTATTAGTGATGATTCATTTATTAACAAACACACACGGGTAAGAATAAAGTCAGCGTTCCAGCAAGTTTTCATTTAGTTTGGTCTACAAATACTCATTTTCTCATTCATTTTTTCTGCCTAAAAAGTTTATTTTACACAATGGCAAAACAATGGAGAAACAACAGTTTCTCCCAATATGCCCCTATGGAACGAGTGTACAAATGTAGAATAAGGATTACATTGTATATTGATGCTTCGGCATTTAATAATAAACTTGAACCTTGATGTATCGTTAAAACCAGCTACAGTACTGGTGTATTTATTATTTATTGTTGTCATATAGTGGCTTAGTGGTTAAGCCACTTATGCCTCGCACCTCCAGGGTTGGGGGTTTGATTCCCACCTCCTGTGTGCATGGAGGTTGCTGTACCTTTCTTTGTACCTCAGAGGTTTCCTCCTGGTTTATTCTAAGTCTAAAACTATGTGTTGTAGGCTGGCATCTCTAAATTCTGTGTCAGGGTATAGGATGTACCCTGAGACCCCTGGGATAGACTCCAGGTTTCCCACAAGCCTTAGTAGGATAACCATCACCATCAACGGGACCACAGTGGAGAGAGTGGACAGTTTCTGTTACCTAGGTGTTTACATCACACAGGACCTGACATGGTCCTGTCACGTTAACACCCTGGTGAAGAAGGCCCGGCAGCGTCTTTATCATCTCAGACGCCTGAAGGACTTTAAACTGCCCTCAAACGTGCTAAAGACATTCTACACCTGCACCATTGAGAGCATCCTGATGGGAAGTATCACTGCCTGGTTTGGGAACAGCACCAAACAGGACAGGCAAGCTCTCCAGAGGGTGGTGCGATCAGCCGAGCGCGCCATCCGCACCGAGCTTCCTGACCTGGACACCATATACAGCAAGCGGTGCTGGACCAAAGCCAGCAAGATTATGAAGGACATCAGCCATCCCAACAATGGACTCTTCTCTCTGTTGAGGTCAGGGAAACGTTTCCGTTCCTTGAAGGCGAACACAGAGAGAATGAGGAGGAGCTTCTTCCCGCAGGCCATTCGGGCCCTCAACCAGTACACCTAGGATCTGGACTCTCTATTCTTACCCCCACACAACATAACATTCTACCTCAGCTGATTGTTGCACATGCTATATTGCACTACTCTGTACACACAATAACACTCACTGTACATCTTCTCTGTACATCTTTGTGTGTGCACTGCACTGTCACTTTGCTCCCTGTAAAACTGGACATTATATTTTGTCACTTTGCACTGTCACTTTGCTCCCTGTAAAACTGGACATTATATTTTGTCACTTTGCACTGTCACTTTGCTCCCTGTAAAACTGGACATTATATTTTGTCACTTTGCACTGTCACTTTGCTCCCTGTAAAACTGGACATTATATTTTGTCACTTTGCACTGTCACTTTGCTCCCTGTAAAACTGGACATTATATTTTGTCACTTTGCACTGTCACTTTGCTCCCTGTAAAACTGGACATTATATTTTGTCACTTTGCACTGTCACTTTGCTCCCTGTAAAACTGGACATTATATTTTGTCACTTTGCACTGTCACTTTGCTCCCTGTAAAACTGGACATTATATTTTGTCACTTTGCACTGTCACTTTGCTCCCTGTAAAACTGGACATTATATTTTGTCACTTTGCACTGTCACTTTGCTCCCTGTAAAACTGGACATTATATTTTGTCACTTTGCTCCCTGTAAAACTGGACATTATATTTTGTCACTTTGCACTGTCACTTTGCTCCCTGTAAAACTGGACATTATATTTTGTCACTTTGCTCCCTGTAAAACTGGACATTATATTTTGTCACTTTGCTCCCTGTAAAACTGGACATTATATTTTGTCACTTTGCTCCCTGTAAAACTGGACATTATATTTTGTCACTTTGCTCCCTGTAAAACTGGACATTATATTTTGTCACTTTGCACTGTCACTTTGCTCCCTGTAAAACTGGACATTATATTTTGTCACTTTGCACTGTCACTTTGCTCCCTGTAAAACTGGACATTATATTTTGTCACTTTGCTCCCTGTAAAACTGGACATTATATTTTGTCACTTTGCTCCCTGTAAAACTGGACATTATATTTTGTCACTTTGCTCCCTGTAAAACTGGACATTATATTTTGTCACTTTGCTCCCTGTAAAACTGGACATTATATTTTGTCACTTTGCTCCCTGTAAAACTGGACATTATATTTTGTCACTTTGCTCCCTGTAAAACTGGACATTATATTTTGTCACTTTGCTCCCTGTAAAACTGGACATTATATTTTGTCACTTTGCACTGTCACTTTGCTCCCTGTAAAACTGGACATTATATTTTGTCACTTTGCACTGTCACTTTGCTCCCTGTAAAACTGGACATTATATTTTGTCACTTTGCTCCCTGTAAAACTGGACATTATATTTTGTCACTTTGCTCCCTGTAAAACTGGACATTATATTTTGTCACTTTGCTCCCTGTAAAACTGGACATTATATTTTGTCACTTTGCTCCCTGTAAAACTGGACATTATATTTTGTCACTTTGCTCCCTGTAAAACTGGACATTATATTTTGTCACTTTGCTCCCTGTAAAACTGGACATTATATTTTGTCACTTTGCACTGTCACTTTGCTCCCTGTAAAACTGGACATTATATTTTGTCACTTTGCACTGTCACTTTGCTCCCTGTAAAACTGGACATTATATTTTGTCACTTTGCACTGTCACTTTGCTCCCTGTAAAACTGGACATTATATTTTGTCACTTTGCTCCCTGTAAAATTGGACATTATATTTTGTCACTTTGCACTGTCACTTTGCTCCCTGTAAAACTGGACATTATATTTTGTCACTTTGCTCCCTGTAAAACTGGACATTATATTTTGTCACTTTGCACTGTCACTTTGCTCCCTGTAAAACTGGACATTATATTTTGTCACTTTGCTCCCTGTAAAACTGGACATTATATTTTGTCACTTTGCTCCCTGTAAAACTGGACATTATATTTTGTCACTTTGCTCCCTGTAAAACTGGACATTATATTTTGTCACTTTGCTCCCTGTAAAACTGGACATTATATTTTGTCACTTTGCACTGTCACTTTGCTCCCTGTAAAACTGGACATTATATTTTGTCACTTTGCTCCCTGTAAAACTGGACATTATATTTTGTCACTTTGCTCCCTGTAAAACTGGACATTATATTTTGTCACTTTGCTCCCTGTAAAACTGGACATTATATTTTGTCACTTTGCACTGTCACTTTGCTCCCTGTAAAACTGGACATTATATTTTGTCACTTTGCTCCCTGTAAAACTGGACATTATATTTTGTCACTTTGCACTGTCACTTTGCTCCCTGTAAAACTGGACATTATATTTTGTCACTTTGCTCCCTGTAAAACTGGACATTATATTTTGTCACTTTGCTCCCTGTAAAACTGGACATTATATTTTGTCACTTTGCTCCCTGTAAAACTGGACATTATATTTTGTCACTTTGCTCCCTGTAAAACTGGACATTATATTTTGTCACTTTGCACTGTCACTTTGCTCCCTGTAAAACTGGACATTATATTTTGTCACTTTGCACTGTCACTTTGCTCCCTGTAAAACTGGACATTATATTTTGTCACTTTGCTCCCTGTAAAACTGGACATTATATTTTGTCACTTTGCTCCCTGTAAAACTGGACATTATATTTTGTCACTTTGCTCCCTGTAAAACTGGACATTATATTTTGTCACTTTGCTCCCTGTAAAACTGGACATTATATTTTGTCACTTTGCTCCCTGTAAAACTGGACATTATATTTTGTCACTTTGCTCCCTGTAAAACTGGACATTATATTTTGTCACTTTGCTCCCTGTAAAACTGGACATTATATTTTGTCACTTTGCACTGTCACTTTGCTCCCTGTAAAACTGGACATTATATTTTGTCACTTTGCACTGTCACTTTGCTCCCTGTAAAACTGGACATTATATTTTGTCACTTTGCTCCCTGTAAAACTGGACATTATATTTTGTCACTTTGCTCCCTGTAAAACTGGACATTATATTTTGTCACTTTGCTCCCTGTAAAACTGGACATTATATTTTGTCACTTTGCTCCCTGTAAAACTGGACATTATATTTTGTCACTTTGCTCCCTGTAAAACTGGACATTATATTTTGTCACTTTGCACTGTCACTTTGCTCCCTGTAAAACTGGACATTATATTTTGTCACTTTGCACTGTCACTTTGCTCCCTGTAAAACTGGACATTATATTTTGTCACTTTGCACTGTCACTTTGCTCCCTGTAAAACTGGACATTATATTTTGTCACTTTGCACTGTCACTTTGCTCCCTGTAAAACTGGACATTATATTTTGTCACTTTGCTCCCTGTAAAACTGGACATTATATTTTGTCACTTTGCACTGTCACTTTGCTCCCTGTAAAACTGGACATTATATTTTGTCACTTTGCTCCCTGTAAAACTGGACATTATATTTTGTCACTTTGCACTGTCACTTTGCTCCCTGTAAAACTGGACATTATATTTTGTCACTTTGCTCCCTGTAAAACTGGACATTATATTTTGTCACTTTGCACTGTCACTTTGCTCCCTGTAAAACTGGACATTATATTTTGTCACTTTGCACTGTCACTTTGCTCCCTGTAAAACTGGACATTATATTTTGTCACTTTGCACTGTCACTTTGCTCCCTGTAAAACTGGACATTATATTTTGTCACTTTGCTCCCTGTAAAACTGGACATTATATTTTGTCACTTTGCACTGTCACTTTGCTCCCTGTAAAACTGGACATTATATTTTGTCACTTTGCTCCCTGTAAAACTGGACATTATATTTTGTCACTTTGCACTGTCACTTTGCTCCCTGTAAAACTGGACATTATATTTTGTCACTTTGCTCCCTGTAAAACTGGACATTATATTTTGTCACTTTGCTCCCTGTAAAACTGGACATTATATTTTGTCACTTTGCTCCCTGTAAAACTGGACATTATATTTTGTCACTTTGCTCCCTGTAAAACTGGACATTATATTTTGTCACTTTGCTCCCTGTAAAACTGGACATTATATTTTGTCACTTTGCTCCCTGTAAAACTGGACATTATATTTTGTCACTTTGCTCCCTGTAAAATTGGACATTATATTTTGCCTCATATACACTTCTACAATATATTTAGATATTTATCTTACATATGCACACTGTACATACTACACTCTTTTGCATCACCATTTCAATGTTGACTTTAGCAGACCTTGTATCTACATATATTCATATCCATACACTGTATCTTCTGTACATATAGAGTCTACACATATATTTATTTTATATTGTTTTATTTTTCACATATACTATACATATACTATATTGTACTATATATATATATATATATATATATATATATATATATATATATATATATATATATATATTTTTTTTTTTTTTGTGTGTGTGTTTGTTTTTATACTTTTATATTTTTACACTTTTATATCTGTTACACTTTTTCTTTCTATTCTTTCCTCTTTTATGTAAGACAGTCGTAAAAATCATTTCACTACATGTCGTACTATGTATGATTTCGTATGTGACAAATAAAATTTGAATTTGAAAATTTGAATTTGAATTTGAAAATTTGAATTTGAATTTGAATTTGATAAGCAGTACATAGAAAGGATACATATCTGCTGGGAAGTAATAAAAATTTATCACAAAAAAAGGTGGAAAGAGGGTTTAAGGTCCAAAAAAATATTCCAGAAACAACTTTATTACTTTACTTTATTATACTGTCATGATGAAAATTCTGCCTCTTCATAAAGTCTCGGTTACAATACACAGCCTTCACGCCAAGAACTGTCATGACTCATAGTCCAGTCTGTAATCTTTTTGAGCAAATGGTTGGCACAGAAAATCAGGAATGTCTCACCTCCTGGTCAAGTTTCAGGCTATGTGGAGCGGAGTTGAGGGTTTGAAACGGAACTTGTGTGCAGCATTATCTGTTAAGACATGACAGAAAGAATACGCAACCACAGTAGAACCTCGGCATACATATACTCTCCCTTCGCCTTAAGAATTGAAATTTTGCAAGACATTTGAATCGGCATACGAAGAATTTTTCCGAACCGAACCAAATACTGGCAAAGTTGCGCGTACATCTGGGAGCCGTTCAAGCCAAGCGAAGCCAACCGAAGCGAGTTTACGAAAAAAAATTTCAGTCAGCGAAAGCTGTTTGGAAAGAGTCAACCCAGGATAACAACATTGCCTTCGCCATGCATTCAAAAGCTAGGTGATTTTTTGCTTGTTTTTTTGTTGACAGATTGGTGGCGTGGGTGGTCTGTTCTATTTTTAGCGGCACAACTTCCTGTAAGGACCCTTGACATGGAATGCTTAGCATGGGTCAGTTCTTTGTAAGCAGCCATACAGTTTACATACGCTTTGTACTGGTAATATTGGTCATATTTTTGGGTGGCTGGAATGGATTATCTGCATTTGCATTATTTCGTATGGGAAAATTCATATCGCAAAAAAAATTTCACCTTAAGAACGAATTAAATTCGTATGCTGGGGTTCGACTGTACACGTAAATGCAAAATATAGGTTGTGCTGGATCAAGTGCTATTCTGTGGTTGATTATAGTGTTGTAATGGTACATGATGATTGATACTAGACTTCTTTTAGATCTTCTCATTCATAAGTCATTGTGTTAGTCATTGCATTTTGGGGCTTTAATGCATGTGCTCGAGTTTAACCCTTTTTACCAGGACACTTGCGTTCTGTTCTGCTGGCGGAATGAAATCGACTTTTCAATCAATATAAACAAATGAATTATTTTATCATGGCAAAGTCTGATATAAAATGAGTCAGAACTCTGTTGGCTTTCAGTGTCAGACGTGTGTGTTTTCCCTCTGTTGGATAACCTTAAACAGAATTTTTGTGGTTGGAGATAACCATTTTAGCCGCTTTGAACAAGTACTTGGAGTATCTCAGAGAGCAGAAATGGGCTTGATATCACCATTTACTTTGAAGATAGAAACATTTGTCTGAACATTTCTCTAAATATATTGCTCCTAGCAGGCTAGATAAAAACAGAAATACTTAAGAAAAACTACAAATTCTTAAAACTCTGAGTGTCTACTTTCATATGAGCTTCATCTTAACCATCATTGTGGAATGGGACATGACAAAGACATTCAATGCTTCACCTAGACACAACAAAAACAGGAGCAAATTCCATTTTTTGGCCTCTGGGGGAAGAGAGTTAAAGTCAGTAGTCTATATACAGGTACGCTACTGAAAAGATACCTTTACTCAATGCGATCTCCGAGGTCTGAGTTATGTATATCTGAATATATCTAACTTTCCCCATGAACTTTGGACTAAGGTTGATGACTGAGTGCAAATATCATCGATTTAAATAGCACACTTGTGATTTAAAGCCAAGGTTTAATGTAAATGCACTACAGAGGATGTATTTTTCTAGTTCAGGTCTTACATAATGCCCTCTGTAGGCAAATCTCTAGCATTTAGAATGATCTTGCTATTATACAGCTTAGGTCCTTTTATGACTGGGAATAACAGCGGTGTCGTTAAACACAGACTCTTCAACTGAACATTGCTGAACTGCCTCTCAGGAACCGACTCAGTTAGAGCACATGACCAGCATCCCGATGGTTCAGCAGGATGTTACTTAAAGGCAAACATTTTTATTGACAGATGGTTAAGAGCAATGTTTGGCCGTGATATGATGTGTGACATGTGCTATATATTAAGTAAACAAGCTAGTAAGAGTAAACAACAGCAAATCATCCCACAGCAATAATAACCTGATGAACAGCCATACACACACCACACCTCTCTCTAGTCTTATAATAAATGATGGTAATCAGCCTTTATTACAAAATGATTACAAACTCAGGGATAATCAGAGGGCTCATATCATCAACCCTGAGAGGACGATGCTGTTATTTTGTATAGTAGGATATTGTGTATTTAGTATATTGTGTGTTTATTAGAATTTAAAAGCACTTGACTGATCGCAGTACACAGTGTTGATGCTTTCTACACTTCCATCCTCAGCTCAATCATTTGGTTTCTATGGTAACGACTTACCAGAGTTTTCGGTAAGTTTTACAGTTTTCAGTGAGATGTTTATTTAACAGTTTTGGAAGGAGTCTCTTTGTCATGTTCATCAAACCATTCCCGAACATGTGACAGAGGACACTGGCATTAGGGAATACCATGGCAATGTTGTTTAGGTAGGTGTTAAAGAAAGATCCATATGAATGCCATGTGGAACATTGCCCAGAGCACTGCACTGCCTCTACTGGCTTGCCTTTTTTCCCCCATATTGCATCCTCTTCCACACACACACACATCCATGAACAAGATTCCTCACATCAGGTCACCTTCATCACCTCCATTGCCCCATGGTCCAGTTCTAATGCTCACGTGTCCATTATTAGGTGCTTTCGGTTGTGGACGGGTTTCAGCATGGGCACTCTGAGCAATCTGTAGCTACGCTGCCTCATACACAACACACTGTGTGTTCTGACACCTTTCTATCACAAGTAGCATTAACTTTTTCAGCAATTTGTGCAACAGTAGGCGATCTGTACGGTCAGACCAGAGAAAATCTGTGAAATCAGTGAAGCCTGGATATCCACAACTCTGGTCCACTGGTTGTCCTTCCACGGACCACTTTTGGTAGGTATTATCCCCTGCAATAATGGTTACACCCTACAAGACCTGCTGTTTTGAGCCATTTTAGCCCTCGTCAAAATCACTGACTTATTCTTGCCTGTTTTTCCTTGTTGCATAATATATCCCAACCTTGGAGTGCCATTGGAGTAACGAGCTAATCAATTTTATTCACATCACTTGCCAGTGACTTTAATGTTATGGCCATTCTGTGTATAAAAAGAAACAAATTATGTGTAAAATTAGCTTTCATATAAAATTAGTCTACAACAATTTAACTGTTTAAAGTATAACTCTGCAGCTACAAATTTTCTCGTAATCTGATTAGCGCTCGCTGAGTGTATAATTGCTTTGTAAATCATGTGACACAGACGCTGATTACTGGAACCTTAATATCAGATGTAATAATTCAACATATTGTGCTATCAGACTCCTGTCATACTGTACTATATTTCTTTTTATTTTATTATTATTGTAAACATGCTGTGACTGATAACTCTCTGATCTGGGAATTCTAACTAGTCAAAATTCCCACAGTTAGCATCAATAAAACGTTATAAAACGTTATAAAACGTTAACGCTAAAACATTCACATACAGTCTCGCTCATATTGCTTCACGCTCTCACGTTCCCCAGAAATACATAATGCTAACACTGCTAACTGCTCCGTGATGAAGCAAACAAGGTTTCCACCTTGCAAACGGAGCTTGATTTTTAAGAGACATTATCGATTGGCTATCTTTAACATCGCCGATGAAATTCGATCCCGGCTCTGAAACCCAGAGCAGCTCATTACATCAACTACAGAGAGCAAGACGTTTTCCTTTTGTTAGATCAATCTCTCGTGAAAATCTTTCGAGGTGGCTGTTTATCGAGTCTTTCTTTCTTTCTTTCTTGCTGATTTTGTTCAAGTATATACAAGGCATGATGTTTATTAACTGTTTTATTCAATATTTCTTGTTATTTTTTTTTTAATTCTACATTTCTACAGTCATACATTACAATGACGTTTACAATGAAGTAAAATCTTCTGCACTGAAAAAGATAAGCAGATTTTCGTATTTTTCCAAGCAAGAGAATTTTTTACAACGTTATCTGAAGATACACTAATAACTAACTAAAATTTCACAACATTAACTAACATCCAGCTAATTTTTCACGTACAGTGGAACCTCGGCAAACGAATTTAATTCATTCTGGAGGCGAATTCTTAAGGTAAAAATTTGTACAGTAATACCTCGCAGATCACGATTGGCGACTTCACTGATCCGTGAAATTTTCATTGGAACCTAACTAATTTGCATCTGCAAATTTTTCGCAGACCCGCGAAATCCTCGCGAAATCCTGCAAAAATGTGTACAGCTAATTTTGTGGCCATTTATACATTTTCATGCTTTTTAATGCGAAATTATTAAGAAAAATTTAGTTTATTAATTTAGTAACATAAATATAAAGTAAAATCAACAAAATATCAATATAAATAAAATATAAATGTTATTTTAATAATATCGAACGTCACCGATATCACGTACGTACAGTACAGCCATTACCACATGCTATTGGCTGGAAGGGTTGGAAGGATTGGCTGGTAGTTACGATGCTTTGTATACGTGATGTCGCGGTTCATCTCCCCACACCTTGTACTCGGTTCAACACGCATGTATATTCGAATATACATATCGGTTTGAATAAGTGATCTCAGTGATTTTTTCCTTGGTTTTTATACAGGCGATACTGTACTCTATTTTTACGTCAAACATTTATTTATTATCATTTATTATCATTTATCATTATTTTTTAAGGGTAATGTATTAAGCTAAAAGTGTTTTGGAAGCATGACTGGGGTCATACTTAGGGTTTAAACCCTAAAAATAAGCATTTACACTACAGTATTAGCATTTTTAGAGAGTCCACCGCACATCCGCGAAACCTCATCATTGGCGATGGGTCCTGGAGTGTAACCTCGCGGATGTGTGAGGTATTACTGTATTGCAAAACGAATTTTCCCTTAAGAAATAATGTAAATGCAGATAATCCGTTCCAGCCACCCTAAAATATGACCAATATTACCGAAACGAAGCTTATGGAAACTGTATGGCTGATTACACAGAACTGACCCAAGCCAAGCATTCCATGTCAAGACTCCTCACAGGAAGTCGTGCCACCAAGCTTGGGCTAAAAATAGAACAGATCACCCACGCCACCAATCTGTCAACAAAAAAACGCCCGAAATAATTACCTAGCTTTTGAACACAATGAAGGCAATGGTGGGTTGACTCTTTGAAACAGCTTTCACTGACTGAACTCGGTTGGCTTCGCTTGGCATTCCACTGACGCAAACAAGTTTTGAACAGCTCCTGGATGTACGCGCAACATAGCCAGCGTTTGGTTCGTTCATATGCCGAAACTGCTTCGTATGCCGGATAAGGGAGGGAATTCGTATGCCAAAGTTCCGCTGTATAAATTTTAATATGGTATACACGGATTACTATTTTCACAAATCCAAACCAATTTCATGCAAAATTGTATTTTTATAAGAAGTATAAAAGAATTAGACGGATTTTTCTTCTTTGAATGAATGACTGTTATGTGAGCACAACCTGCACAGTCATGCAGTGAGAATTTGACCAGCAATGCTTAATAAATAAATGCATATTCCTGTTTTTTTTTTTGTTTGTTTTTGTGCTAAGTAGGCAGGTGCTGTAACCTGCTCACACAACACAATCAATATTGCAAATCATCTTCACCTATGTGGGAGGAGGTTGCCTAGGTAGGCAGTTGTGTATTTGCTTCACAGAGAAATTGAAACGGCTGCCTAAAACCCAGGTAGATTAGCTTGTTTTGTGGTCATCATTCTACAGTTAATGTATATTACAGACAACATTATGACACATACGACACAAGGATTTGAGCGAGTTTGACCAGGGCCAGATTGTGATGGCTAGACGACTGGATCAGAGTCTGCAGTGGTCAGTATCTATCAAACGTGATCAGGGTAAACAGGGTCATGTGTGGCCAAGGCTCATTGATGCACGTGGGGAGTGAAGGCTGGTCCGTGTGATCCGATCCAACAGACGAGCTACTGTTGCTCAAATTACTGAAGAAGTTAATGCTGGTTCTGATAGAAAGGTGTCAGAATACACAGTGCATGACGGGTCCGGGCTGTTTCTGCAGCAAAAGGGCGACCAACACAATATTAGGCAGAGTTGACACAGAGCCTGGTGTGTTAGACAAACCACATAAACAGATTTTGTGTTGATATTCTTGAACATTGCGCAAAATTGTTAATTTCATTTTTTAAAAAATCTGTTCCGTTAAGTTTTACGACATACAACAACAAATGGTCTTTAGAGTCATGCAACAGAAAAACATTCGCCCTGATCTTGGCTTGGGGTCATGAAAACGAATCCAGATGATGCCACAGATGTCCGTGGATGAGAGCCAAGAACAGCATACTTTTTCTTTCCTGTCAACCACAGCAACACTAGCCAATCATCGGTGTCTACAGTATGAGCTCATGTATGCGGAAGAGGGCAGAGTGTTATGCAGATTTCATTAAGACAGAATAGTCTGCTTTTTTTTTTTTAGCTTTTTTTTCTAGCTGCTATAATGTAGGCGATAACAGGAAATAGTTTGTTTTGTGTAACTATGTACCAATAAATAAAAATAATTGAATAAGCCATTGTTAGTACTATCAAACTGCTGCAGTTTAAGAGAAATAAAATACTCTGGGATGTGTTGTTTATTTATATTATTTAAATTTATTATTATTTATTATTATATTTATTACAAATGTATTATAGATATGTTTTTTGTGTGTGTTTATTTGTATTATTTAAATTTATTATTATTATTATTTATCAATTATTATATATATTTAATATATTGTGAATTCCGAGCCACAAAAGTTAATGGACATGTGTTTATTTGTGTCAGCTTTGATGATGGTTAAATAATTTTACAAGCTCAAGCTGCTGTAACAACAATTCTACTGGGCAGTGCTTTACCAGAATAGGGAAATGTCTTAGTAATGTCTGTGCATTTCCAGAGAAACAGTGAGCTCACTGAGGGCTAATAGAGAATGATTAATGACTGGGTCCAACTCTAATTCAAACCCAAGGGGTTATAAATAGGAGTTTCAGACAGCACGGTGCTGTGGGTGACAAATGCTAATAAAATGAAGAGAAAGTTTGGACACCGAGCATCCACATGTGTGTGTGTGTGTGTGTGGCAGCAGATTAAGGGTTAAACTGTAGAGTTGCTAAATATAAAACATCAGGTATGTAGTTTCTCAGGTTACACCTGACAGGGGTAAGGATACTGAGCGCTACTGAGCACTGGGGAACACCACATACACACATAGTCTGGGTTGAGTTTCCTATTAAGAGGAAGGCGGGGTGGAAGATGCTATATCAAGCATTACATCATATTAGAGAGAGAGAGAGAGAGAGAGAGAGAAAGAAAGATAAACAGAGAAAGAGAGAGAGAGAGAGAGAGAGAGAGAGACAGAGAAAGAGACCGAGAGAACAACCTCCAACCCTGTGGTCACTTACACTGTTTTCACTGTTACATTAACGTCTTGTAAAATATTTATAGCCTGTTAGTCACTGACTTATCATTTGTTGTATTCAGCTTTACTGCTGCAGCGACTGATTCAGCTACTAATTATTTAAACAACCATCTAACCAACTGACCAAACAAAAATTCATAAGGGTCTCACACACACACACAAACACACACACACATACGGTCTGTCATGTAATGCTAAGAGTAACACCAACCCAAAAATATACTCAGTGTTCTGTTACACTGAGATGTGGTGATGTGATAAAACATTGCTTTGTTATGGTGTTTCAGTCAGTGTGCACACACACACACACACACACACACACATACACACACTGTGTGTCACTGGGTATATCTCCATCTTTCCATGGAATCACCACCTTCAATTTGAGCACTAGTCAGTCTTTGCCCCTGTGTCCTGTATTTCAAGCACTGTATTATTTAGTACACAACATATAGACAGAGCAGTTACACACACACACACACACACACACACACTGTGTGATCCAATCTCTTCATAATGAACTAACTGGCATAACATAAATCAGTGGCATATATGAGTAAAGGTCAAGTTTCCTCACCCACCGTTATCAATGACACGTTAATACAAGCCATGACAAGATGTTCAGAGCAGGAGTACGGAATGAGAAATGTGACACTACAATCTGAATTTATAATTAAAAATCGGTTTATTAGGCCTTCGAATGGCTTCAGATAATGGGAACATGGTTTCAATTTAGATGGATTTAGATTCGCAAACTATCGAAAAAAACTATTTTATTATCTGAGAGCAAGGAGGCTCCATGCTAGTAAACACTGGGTCTGTAGCTCCTCCTACATCATTTGTGACCTTTCGGCGTGATTACGTAGTACATATCGTCGCGGACACGCATCCCAGAGCTAGCGATAGACGAGCTTTTGTGGTTAAAAAGTATAAAATTTTCTCGGCTGGGATAATTTAGAGCTCTTCAAAGCTGCATTTAAAATGCATTGTGGAAGTTTGGAACTTGCGGGGCACCATAGAAGTCCATTATATGGAGAAAAATCCTGAAATGTTTTCCTCACGAAACATAATTTCTTTACGACTGAAGAAAGAAGTGTTCTGGAAGTGAACTTCTCCTTTAATTCAACTTGTAAATCCTCATTTACAAAAACAAACAAAGTAAGAAAAATCCAGATCAGTACATGTTAAACCTGTGGCCAAACCTAGAAAGCAGAACATAAAATATACACGTCGTATGATTCACAACTTCAGAATTCTATACAATATCCCACAAAAAATGTAAAATTGGGATGGGTGTGGCCTAATATTCTAACGAATTATTATTTGC
>NC_080720.1:27653351-27695851 GCF_019097595.1 Hemibagrus wyckioides
AGGATGAAAGTATATGATTAGGAGCTATATATGAAAAGCAATAAGGTGCTGCAGAACTCCGCAGAGTGCGCTATGAAAGACGTAAATCTTACAGAATCTCAAAGTCATGATCCTAATTGTCTGTTCATCTTCTTAAATTACTTTTTCTTTCTTTTTTGTTATCTACAAGTCTGATGAAGAAACGCTCGGGAGCCAAAAATGCCTTCGACTTCATTTACAGTCCCAGGATTAATTCATATATTTTCTTTCTGGCTAAACCAGCGCCGAGCACCGAGCCACTGGATGTGTTCTGTAAAAAAAAATAAAAAAATAAAAAAATAAAAATAAATGGTTGCATTTTCAGCAGCCAGGAGCTTAGACGAAGATCCTATAGAATCTCAAAGTCATGATCTTAACTGTTTGTTTCTTCTTAAATGTTCTTGGATGCTGTCGTTTCTTTCTCCTTTTTATCTGATGGAAAGAAGGAATCTGTGATGGAGGAATAATGGGAGAGAAAAACATGCCTGTCTGTTATTTTCACATCTATAAATGTAATTATGCTTCATTGATTTCCCCAAAGAATCCTCTCAATGTGTGAGAGAGAGAGAGAGAGAGAGAGAGAGAGAGAGAGAGAGAAGGAAAATTGGCTACAGTCCATTTCTGGGTCTTGTGTAAGACGTGGGCCTGGGTTAATTTGACCGAGCAGTCTCCATCTTTACTGAAAGTAACACAAGAGTAAACACGAGTGCAATGAATAAACACACACACACCCGAGCAAACACTCTCATATCCTGGACCAGGTGGAAAAAATACACCACACACACACCGCTAGTGCAAAATATGACTCCAATCAGGCTAGTGGATTTCCCTTGCAGATGCCCTTATGTCATTAAATTAAAAATGTCATTCATTAATTCAACACATTCTGCTCAATCAGGGTGGAAAATCCACCAGCATCCACGATACGATATGATTATTTTTTATAACGCCTCAATCTCTGAATCCGAATGCATCCTTAGTCACGTTAATTACCATATCAAATCGGTTTTTTTAATGTTAAATATAAACACAATTAGAGACGGTTATTCACCACATTATGCAGCCAAAAAGACATACACAGGGAGCAGAGGAGATATTAAGCATTAAGCCAATTAGCTAACTTCAACAGTCAATTATATTTAATTACTCGAGGAAGCCGTGAATCAAATTCAATAAACTAATGAAAAAATAAAATAAAAACATTTTCAGAAATAGTAAGAAACACTAGATAAATACATAATGGGAATGGAGTCTAGATATTTCTAGGTAAAAACACAAGAGATGACTGTATCGGCTTCTGTATCAAGAGTCAATGCTGAAATGTACATGAGAGTGCCCAGGGTTTTAAAACACACACACACACTCACACACACACACACGGTGGCTTTTCCAGATGAAAGGTGGAGGGGGAGGCAGGTGTAAGGCAACCCGTTACCAAGGGAACGCAGGACAGCTACCGATGACACAATCAATAAATTAAAGCACATCTCACGGTGCACCATGGGAGTCTGGAGGTGCATCATAAAGTGTAAGCTACAGCTGAGGTAGGCAGCTTTTCACAGCCGCTGCACCATCTGAGCCTGCTCCGTTTTGAAAGATGTCTCTAATTTGTTAGGAGGATGCCGTCTACCTCGGCTATATTTCAGAATGAGCGATCGGCGTGTCCTACAGGTCTTCTGTGAATATGCCGAAATCGCATACAGCTGAAATGTTAATCCGTGTCTTTTAAAACTAGAATTTGAGAAATACTTTACTTAGACCAATACATAAAAAATATGTAACACGTGGCACAATCAAACATATTACTGATCTAAAAACAACACGGATTTATCACGGTGCATATTTAATATGGTTAATTGTCACATAATCTGTGTTAAGCTCTGCACATGTGGTTCAGGCTTCATCAGTCACATTAAATAGTTCTTGATGAGAGAAAAAAAATCGGCCATCTGGAGCACACAGTAGGGAATGTGAGAGAACGGCATTGATCTGTTAATCAGTCCGCAAAACAATTTGAGCCTGATCGATGCGAGGGCAATCAAACCGTGCTGATGTCATTATCCTGAGGAATTCTGTTATCCTGACTGAGAAATTGTACAAGCGAGGCAGAATCATCAGAGTATATCAGAGTTAAATCGTATAACGATGTGCTTACAAAACTAGAGCTAGTCTTCCATAGTACCTAGAGTAGTGAATGGGTGTTAAGGAAGTCTCTAGAAGTCGCCAGATGGAGGCGTATTTGACATATTAACCGAATCATCGTGAAGATCGAAATGTGTTACGTGAAGAAGGAATAAAATTAGTTCAATCAGAGCTATGATATCAGAAAATGATAGCGTGTAATACGCTTTTTCACAGACAGACGTCATCTTGGGTCATGGCACCACAGACAATGAGGCATCAGTTCAATGAGATGAAATGAGAGTTACAAAAACAGACATAAAGGAAGAGTTACACAGGGAAGAACTCGCTTTTATTGTTGTGAACATAGCCAACAATGAGACAGAATAGTGATCAGCGACAACTGTGATTGGTTATTTGGAAAGCAGTGATTAGTGACTGGTTGCTTGAGGGGAAAAATGAAGAGTGTTTGGTCATTGGGGACAAAAGTGCTCACTCTTTGGGAACAATCGTGATCAGTGATTAGTCATAGGGAATAATGGTGATCATTATTTGGTTTTTTGGAACAAGCATGATCAGGGATTAGTTAATGGGAACTAGGGTGATTAGTATTTGCTCTTTGGGAACAATCATTATCAGTGATTGGTCAATTGTAGCAATGGCAATTAGTATTTCGTCTTTGGGAACAATTATGTGCAGTGATTAGTCATAGGGAATAATGGTGATCACTGTTTTTTTTGGAACAAGCAGGATCAGGGATTAGTTAATGGGAACTAGGGTGATCAGTATTTGCTCTTTGGGAACAATCCTGATCAGTGATTGGTCAATTGTAGCAATGGTGATCACTCTTTTGTCTTTGGGAACAATTATGTGCAGTGATTAGTCATAGGGAAAAATGGTGATCACTGTTTGGTTTTTTGGGAACAATGATGATCAGTGTTTGGGTTTTAGGAACAATGGTGCTCATGATTTGGTCTTTGGGAGCAAAGATGATCAGTGATTGGTCTTTGGAAACAAAGATGATCAGTGATTAGTCAGTAGGAACAATCATGATCAGTGTTTGTTCATTAGAAACACAGGCCCATGCAACTGCACCTGATTCAGGCTTTACCCTGGTGATGTATGAAACGAAACCCACTCTTTAAAGTCGTATAACCAGCAGCTGCGATGTGAGCTGGAGTGCGGTATCAAGTGCAGGACAGTCCCTAATGTCTGGCCAAAAAGTTGACTAGATTTGTTGCTAGGCTCCTTTTTGTTGCCAAGTTGGCAACACTGATCTTTTTACATTTTTTTAGCCTAAGGATTAGCTCGGCCCCCGGCCAGAACAGAGCCAGAGCTGCTCTGCACCTTTCCTTTAAAAGGTAACTCACAAGGCATATATAGTTTCAGTGGAGATTCTCACAAGCCAAACTTCTAGCCATGGCTAGAGATCAGGGTTCTATTTATGTGGCCAAGAACAGACTATACTCCGGAAATATTTAACATGGATACTGTAATTTTTTTCAATTAATGGCTCTCTGGAAAAATCCAGGGGTTTGATTCGTTAACTGTTGTTCTGTCAAGCTAATAAAGACTCAATACTTCTAAAAACAAGGGGTTTACAATGCCAAAAACATTTTACTGACTTTTATTGAGACGGAACAAAGCAGAGACTTCTGCAGATAATCTGAATCAACACGGTTGAGTCCCAGCCTTTTATACAGTTGCAGAATGACAACCCTATTTCTTTTGACCATACCTTGACCTCCTGCCACACTTTTAATCCCATGTTTTCATCTTATTGTTAATTATGGACAGAGCCCAGTCATGTTATTTTTTAAAAACTACTTTATTTTATCAAATTCTGAGCACAATTTAGTTTTGTTTTAATCACATTTATCAAACTCAGTTATGCATGCTGATTTTACATTCTTCTAGGCACAATGAACAATACCATCACCTCATCAGGGTTCAGACAACTGCAAACTGGCTTATTACTCACGTGGTTGTTTTCCAGAACAAACGTTCCAAATCTCTTGCATGGCCAAATTGTAAGTTTTGATTGAGAACACACTGGATATAGAACTCACATTCTTCAAATAGAGTTTTATAATATATATCACAAAACTGTGGGATGTGGTAACTTAGTGTTTAAGGTGTTGGACTATTGATTGGAAGTCTGAGCTACTGATTGTGGGCTCAAATCCCAGGTCCATCAAGCTTCCACTGCTGGGCCCTTGAGTAAGTCCCTTAACCCTCAATTGCTCAGTTGTATAAAATGAGATGAAATGTAAGTTGCTCTGAATAAAGGAGTCTGCCAAATGCCAGAAATGTAAATGTAAAGAAATAGCTGGCCTCCCATCTCCTAACACCCCCAATGACAGTCACCCAAACTGTGCAGGGCATTTACCGGTGGTGGGAAATCAGGAGTAGCATCAGCCTGGGAAAAACATTAACAGTACTAAAGTTTTTCAGCATACAATGTCAAATGTTATATTGTTAAATTCAATATTAGAAAATAGCAAATATTCCATATAAGTATAAATATAAACAAATAAAATATTTAAAATGTTAAATTTTAATTCTATATTATTTCATTCAAAATATAAGTAGAAAATAATTCCAAACAGCTTGACTCCTAATCTCTCAAATGCTAAAAACATCCATCCAGCCATTGTCTATACCCGCTTTATTCCTAATCAGGGTCATGGCGAAAGGCAGGGGTACACCCTGGACAGGTCACTAGTCTATCACAGGGCCACACATATATACAGACAACCACACACACTCACACTCACTCCTATGGGCAATTTAGAATTACCAATCAACCTAATGTTTTTGGACTGTGGGAGGAAACCGGAGTACAAACTCCACTCTTTTAGACCTTGAATCGTAAAACCGTATGAAGTTAGAATATGATTATATAAATGCAGTGAAGGACAATCTAGTCAATGGAAAGTACAGATATTTTTGTGTGCCATAGGTCAAAAGTATTAAGAGAAAGAAAATCTTCTTAAAAGTAAATACCAGATATATCCTTTACTTACTATATTATATTAGCGTGCATCAGTCTACAGGGTTTTAGGAGGGCTTTAAATAGAGCATTAACCATAATAAGAGGTCACAGGGTCAAAGAACCGGTTAATGCAGACGTCAACAAAATACAAAAACGCTGGCGGAGGTCATAACACGTAAGCACATAACCCAAACACCTGGGGAAAATACAGACGCAATAAACTAAGCCTTAAAATAAAATGTAAAAAAATCTTAAATGAAGACAAAATGGCTGAGGGAGCGACAAAGAGCTTAAAGAAGGAATAGGTGACAGAGATCACACAAGGCATCAGTAATTAATGAGACGAAGAGGATCAGGACTGTATAAAGCTTCGTATTAGTGTGCAGATAAAGAAACTGAGTATTATGTGTAAAAGCCGATACGCTACAAGACATATATCCCTGTGTACGTTGTTACTACAGAAAGGAATAGGAATAGGATCTAAACCTGTGATTCGAATTACAACTGGCACTAGTGAAAGAGCAGCTGTTCAAGAAACCTAATGACCACCGTCTGACCAATCAGATTCAAGAATTGTCATGGAAATGTAATGGCTGGTTTGACTGAAATGAGGTTAATGCAAGTGTATACTCTACAGCATCTCTTTTTCTTTTTCCCTGTGTGTGTGTGTGTGTGTGTGTGTGTAATTTGATCAGCGGAGCCTTCCGGAGTGATTGAGCTGTAAGATACAGATTAATTGAACAGAGATACAGGCTAATTTATAGGCTAATTTAATGGGCTGGGAAAATGTGCTGATAAAAATCTATTAGCAGGGTTAGGGTTATGATGATGAATATTTTCCATCAGGGTTACTCACTGTTAATGTGTGTGTATGTGATATGTTTGAAATCGAATTCAGAAGAGTTTCAGGGAAATAATATGTACAATGGAATTCTGTTTTTTTAATCTGGTTTTGAATAAAGTGCGTTTTTTTTTTTGCTTATAATAATATACATATCATTTTTTCCACTTACGCTATCTTAAGCTTATGCCTAATCTTCCTGCAAATCTGCCGAATCTTCAGAAGCTGTTAAACATCTGCAGTGGTCTAAAACTAGAGATGTATTGATACTGATACTACCCAGTATCAGATATCACGTATCACTTCAAACCTTGCTCATTCATTCATATTTATAAAAATAAATGCTCTGATGCCAGCGGTCGGATGCCGAATGATGCTCAGGGTTTTAAGGCTAATGAGCAGACGACATAAAATACCAGAACTTGATTCACAATTAATGATGAAAAACAATGAAAACAATGAAAAACAAAGCAGATTGTAAACTGTGCTGTGAGAAAATATATCAACTACAGCATCCAGCAAGCTGATTAACATAAAATTCATCACTAGAAGCACATATCGTGGCAGTAAACTGGCCTAGCTAGGCCAGAATAAAAAGTACAGTCTGCAAAGCAGCAGTTTTTACAAATCAATTCCGAAAACAACAACAAAACACACGTATAACTGTACAGAAGCGTGTTTCTGAGGTGAAACCGCGCCTGCTAACGTAGCTAGCTAATGCGCTTCATTTAATATCAACTGGCAAAGATTATAAAAGATGAACAGAGCAGTTTAAGTGCATAAACATGAGCTTAGGTGTTGTCAGGAGCTACTGGAGCAGTTCCCTGCCAGATCACCAGAGGGGTTGATGGCAGGTGATTCATCATAGCCTGCTTTTTGCTTCTGTAGTCTTTACGTGTGTTGTACCACACCCTTCCTATTGTTCTGCTTTCCTGCTGTGTCACCTGTTCCCTATATATGTCATATCCTATATATACCAGCCTTTTTGTATCTGTCAGTCATTGTTTTTTGTTTGTTGTTTCAGTCAGACGCCGGTGTGTTTTCCACGTTATCTTTACATTACTCTTATTGTATTTGTCCAGTAGTTTGCATAAGACTTGTTTTACTTGTGCACCTTTTATTTATCCTGTTCATGGGTCTGATAAATTGCGCGTGGGAGATCGTGACTGCTACGGAGATCCGGGTTCGAGCTCCGCTTCAGGCAGTGTTTCTCTAAGTTTTTTAAAAAAATAAAATGTCCCATAATATTGCTGATTGAAATAATACTGACTAAAAAGTATTGAATTAACTCTAAATACTTGCTCATTTCGGTACCAGAGAAACACCAAAAAAAATATAAACATATACTCATTCTAATAATTAATGATATTGATGAATCTCAAGCAAAAGTAGGTCTAATCAATTGATTGTAATCAGATCCAAATGATCTGCGATGCAAACATGCGATGCAGTTCCAACGCAATCTTTAAATGCAATTTCCTCCCTCTTCGTTTTTTTTGTTTACTCATAATAACTTCACTCATGGTCGAGACAGAGCCCTTCCGAAGCAATATGGATCACACGGATTAAATTAATCCATAAAGAGCCTCCATTCCATACTGCTGGAGTTTGCCTATGATAAAACTGTTTAAACAAGAGCAGGACAGAGGACGGAGTTCACTCCAGTTTGTTTGCTCCTCTGTGTGCTGTGTGATTCACTGAGAGTCACTGAGTGTGTAGAGTGTGTAACTCAGTGGATCAGCAGCAGCATCTCCGCTCTGCATGTGAAATCCGAAGCTTGTTGCACCGAGACCAACGTAGGTGTTGAGCATGAAACAAACACAAAAGTACGTACACACACAAACACACACACACACACACACACACAAACACACTTTTCATGTTTTCTGGAGTTTGCCCAATTTATATTGGTCTGACTAAAAGATCTCAGAATGGAAAAAAACACTTATATAAAACTGATCAAAAACTACATAAGGAATAATTAAACAATGCTCTAAATTAAGGACGAGAGAAATGACAACAGAAGAAAAATGTTCTTAAAAATATTTTTCTTGTACTTAATATGCATCAGAATATATAAACAGTCGGTAAAAACCATATTGTTGAATAAAAAAAACAAACAAACATTTTTCTTGACTTTATTTAGTGTTTAGAAAAATATATACTTCAGGGTTTTTTTTATTAATTATTTTTATTTAAAAAAATAAACTTCAACAATTAATAAATAATATTGATCATTATTTTATCATATTAATTCTGCCATGTGTGTTTATTTTTTTTACAAATTAAATTAAAAATGTAAAAGATAAATTATTTTAATGTTATTGGTTATTATGAGTGGTTATTTTCCTAAAGTCAAGCAACAACTTTAAGAGCAACAAGTGCATTTAATTTTTTTTTTTTATTTATTTATTTACTTACTTATCGATTGATTGATTAATTGAGCCAGTAATGCCTTGTATTCATTAATGCCTGAAGTCTCTATTGTTTAGAAAAATATGTTAAGCAGGAGCCTCCTGCAACGTCTGAGTCACAGATTGTTACATAATCATCTTCTGTCTTTCCTCTTATTATTACTCATCCCAGTCTGTCTTTATTGGGGCTAAATATAAAGCCTGAGATTATTAGGAGACACTTCTGTCCATTTATATCTCACAACATGACATGCATAAGTCTCATGCAGAGTTCAACATATGACGTCAGGCGTGGGGGGGGGGTAGTTCACACCAGCACATGTGACTAATCAGCTGATGATGACTGATGATAGCGCTTTATCCAATTCCTGAGAATGTCAGTGTTAGCTTAGCGTATATGAACAAAGTACCATAGACTGTACTGAGTGATCATGGAATATTGCATAATCTTTATTGTGAGTGCTGGAAAACATCTCTCTCTCTCTCTCTGCCGAGATAAGGACCGCCTCTTTTCAGAAATCAGCATGTTGACAGTCTTCCGTATTTTCCCTGAACTTCACGGAGTGTCACAAGGAATTTCCTCCTGTTTTGTTGTGTCTGTGTTCAGCGTTGGATTTCTTTGTCATGGCACAGTCCATAGTGGTGTTTATATTAAAGCAGTGATGGTAGACCCTCAGGGCTTTAAGAATCTGTAGTGTTTCAGAAGTATTTCTCATTTAAAATTGTTTTTGAAATACTTCAAATATTCTTTTAAAGGGATGTTTTTAACTTAGCTTAGTAGGGGTATATTATGTATAGGGGTAGGGGTATATATATTTATAGAAATATTTACATAAATAAATAAATTAAAAGAGATTGTTTGTCAATAAATAAAGTAAATAAAAATAAATAATAAAATCAAATAAAAATAAATAATTTATGTAAATTATAAATAACTACACAAATCTTTACAAAATGGTTTTATTCATACTTTTTGTCTGGCAAAGTGTCAGTTCCAAAAACCTCTGCAAAATGTTGCTTGGCTCATCCAATGTTATTATTATTAGGAAATTTCTTAGAAAAGAGGGACAATGGAGCTCGTGTATAAACATGAGTGTTTAAGCATGTTTAAGCATGTTCATTCATTTTTTTTATCACCCCTAATATAGTTCTCTTGACAGAAAAACAGCCATAATGCTGATTATTTAGTTAGTTAGTTACTTTTAATTTAGCTCTTGGTACCCTCATATAACTAAAGTTTTGTAAAGCAGGGATTTTTCTTGCTCAGGATTTTAGTTATGCAGTGCAGCAGTAGATCAGCCATTTAAAATGCAGGCGAGTCGCCAAACTTACACATGAGAAATTTTGCTACCACAGTCCAGTCTGCTACACTAATGTGCAAAATTAATAAATACACATAATGTTCCTTACAAAATTGATCAAACGACTATTGATGTAATGGATAAACGTAATCAGTAAGAACACAGAAAGAACTGGAGTACAGGGTCTAACAACTTGACCTGGAAGACGTGGAGGACCCATCCAGCCCACCCGGCACAGCATGGAGTAAACAGCATCTACAAACCACAGCGGAGTGAAACAGGACAGACGAGAGATACAGAGACGGCTGATGACTTGCTTTTCTGAAAGGCTAACGTAATTGCGGTGGGCGAGTGGGAACCTCGGGACACACTCCACTCGCACAAGCTCGACTAGTGGGGTGAGATTAGTGGCCAATGCGCATCTCCTTCCTCTGTCTGAGAAAGGATGTAATTAGATCTGCTATTTCTGGCCCACAGAGAGAGAGAGAGAAACAGAGAGAGAGAGAGAGAGAGAGAGAGATAGATAGATAGATAGATAGATAGATAGATAGATAGATAGATAGATAGATAGATAGATAGATAGATAGAATCAGGTCTATAGCTGTTTGATTATCGTAAAGCTACATACTAACACGTGCTCCTTTTATTTTTATAAAAAAAAATAATTTTAATTATTAATTTTTTTTTTTTAAATTGTCATTGAAAAGTATCATTGAACTCATTTTTTTACTATTGTTTTAATAGCAGTTTGTTCACAAACATCTATAGAAATAGAAATAGCCTTTATTTGTCACATATACATTACAGCACAGTGAAATTCTTTCTTCGCATATCCAAGTCTTGGAGGTAGGGGTCAGAGTGCAGGGTCAGCCATGATACAGCACCCCTGGAGCAGAGAGGGTTAAGGGCCTTGCTCAAGAGCCCAGCAGTGGCATCTTGGCAGTGCTGGGGCTTGAACCCTTAATCTTCCAGTTAACCACCCAGAGCCTTAACCACTTGAGCCACCACCGCCCCTATACCATAATACATACTTGTATTAAAGAAATGTCTTAGAGTATATTATTCTTATAATTATTATTATGTATATATGGCAGTCATTCTTATATCATTTCTACGTCACCCACAGCAAATGCAAGCATTTCTAATATTTTCCATATTGAATATTCCACATTTATTTTAATACAGCCTAACTTTTTTTATTAGTAGTGTTTTTTCTTTAAAACTCCTAAAAGTAGAACACAAGTAAGATTAATATCACAATTAAAAAGATTAAAAATATGACTCAATAAAACCCTAAAAACACTATTGAATTCCGTTTTGCTGTAAGACATGGCCTTGAGTTGAACTCTGACCCTTGAGTACTTCCCTGATCGTCACATAGCAAGGTCCATCTGTTTGACTTCCTGCATTTATTAAGCAGATCTCTGCCAAATAGGCAAACATATCCTGTGTGTGTTTGTACAGAAACAGAGAGATAATGTCAGCATTTGCGGTTTAAACCTTCAGGAAAATGCACTGCCAAAATGAGTCATGCATAAACATTTTCTGCAAAGTTCTGTGATTTGATTCGGAGTGTTTTACAGCCACCGCTGCTGATAACACGCTGACGAATCTTGGAGCGAGTCCAACATTGGTGGAAAACCACGCTGTGACTCGAAGTGTCCTAGTGCTACTGGGTCCAAGTGCTTTCAGAGGCAGGGGCTGGTACGACCCGTAGGCTAGTGTTGAAAACATTATCCATTTGCTATGAATATCCATCATATTCTGTATGCTAACAAACAGCGAGTTTACCAGAGAAAGACAGAGTGGGAGGGACTAACAGAGGGCAAAATGCTTTGTCTTTTCATCTCGCCAGCCCTCAAAAATTCACCTCATCCGTCTGGCCAACATGGCTACCGTTATATCCCAACCCACGCTCCTGAACCCGCCTCGGACAGAATGTGTCACATCAGCAGCCAAGAGCCGGACACACACTGAGCCATTGTCCAAACTGGATGGAGTCCTCAGAGCTGACATTTCAGATCCTGTTATGTCTAGAAAAGACAGTAGGTCTTATTAAAACTTTATATAAGAGCCCCAAGGCTGGCGGATGCCTCAGTTTGACCTCAACAGAAACGATACTCAAATAATTCTATGAAGACATAGACAATGACTCTATGAGACATTTTGTCTCCTAGGAGTAAGGAAGTATTTTCACACTCGTTTATATCTCTGTAATCACCAGATTTGGACTACTGAACAAAAACAGACTTAAGACACATTTAACAATATTAGGATTAAAAAATAACTGCATACAAGGAAAATGTTAAGTAATAAAAAGGGTTTTTCACACTTACAATAATGATTTCAAACTGAATCTTACTGCTCATACGTTACTAAGGGTTCACAATTAATCCTGTTTATTCATAATCTGATGTTTCACACTGTACATTCCTCAACCCTGACTTTAACCTAATTATTTGCATATTTACACCACCAACATGCATGACTGGAAAAATACAGCACGCGGACGCTTTAAATAACGGCTCGCCTCGCAGTTTTTTTCGTATCAGTGAGAAGTTCTGTTTCTGCGGGTAATGTTATCCTTCACAGCTTTCTAATCTTTTGGGGCCTTTTTATATTGGTCATGTAGTTGCTGATATCCAACTTCCGCTAATTTGTCAGTGTCATGGATGTATTTCCTGCCACTACGGTGCACAATTGTGTTGCTACGTCCTGGTTTTCACGTGAAATGAGGCACGCGCTGTTCGATTGCTGAGGAGTGTCCGTTGCTAAGCTTCTAGCCACCCTGTTTCACACTGTCCACTGCTATGTGGAGTTAACAGTGTAAATGCGGAACTAAAGGGTAAAAAGTGTTACTAAACCCTGCTTTTATTGTGTGAAAGGTTCCTTCACCTGATATTACAAGCAGGCTTTAATGTGTGAGAAAACCTTTATAAATAACAGCAACTTAATGTACACATCAACAACGACACACATTTTACACACATATACCTGGTCATTCGCCTTGTGGCCAAACTACTATCAGAGCTGCTGTTATTAAAATGAATCAAGAGCTCTTGACCAATCAGAATCGAGAATTCCACTTATCTGATTATCATTTATTAGATTGATGGATGTCCAGGTTGACATGATAACTGGAATCTGCATCACACACACACATATACACACACACACACACACACACACAGTACCCTTGGTCTCTTCCCTTGGCAAACAGCATGTAGGTATTTCTGCTGTTATCTCTCTTTCACAGGTAATATATAAGCCACCAGTCCACTGCTCACACACCATCAATAGCACTCACACTAAAGTGTTTTTTATAATCAGAGCAGTTGCTTTTGAAAGGCATAGTGTATGTATTACATTTACAGCATTTGGCAGACACCTTATTCTGTGCAACTTGCAGAAATGAAAGGACATTTATCTCGTTTATACAACTGACAGTTAATGGCCTTGCCCAAGGGCCAGAGGCAGCTTGTAGAACTCACAACAAACTAAAGACATGTTTCAGCCTGAGCCCCTTGTCTTAGCCTCAGATATCACGCCTACAAACTGTTGCCTGAATGTCTGATGCGTATGGCACACAAATTTGGGAAAATTTTGGGAGCTCAAGTCATCATCTGGTTGGATTTCATTGGATGTCACATTTTCTAACGTACCTCCTGGAAACAAAGCTGTCGTGACGCTCACAGAAGAAGGAAGCCGTTGCGTTTACGAGTTTAACTGTGACAATACAGTAACGTAAGTAAAGTAAGTACAGTTTAACTGTAACAATAAAGTCTTTATTTGTCAGAGCCTTAACCACTTGATCAACCACCAATGACGACGAGCACTTGTGAAGTTGTGCAATAATCCTGTACCATGTACCATGAACATGTGAAGTTTATGGTACAGACTCATTAATTTGCATGACTTAAACGAACAATCTAAAGTCGCACGCTAGTCTGTTTTTGTAGGAATCTGTTTTTTGATGGAAACGCCCCTAAACATGATGCTGAAGAAACTAAACTGTGATTGGATGCTTTACATGTCAGTTACACACCATCTTGGCTGTTCCTTGGCCAATAAAAGCTGCTATGGAGTCCAGACCTTCAGCCCTTGGTCTAAACTACCACTGCTCTGACCTATCATGTGATAAAGCAGTCTACCAACAAATATCCCAGCTGACCAGTCAACTTGCTCCAAGACAACTCTTACTAAATTTGATTTTGTTTCAAATTTGACAATAAAATTTGATCAAAATGTTTAGTTTTTTTGTGCCCACTAAAGTCAGTGTTCTCTTTTGCTGCTGGAGCTCATTCTCCTCAAAGTTTGATGTGTCCTACATTTTGAGATGCTTTTCTGATCACCACATTTGCCTGACTATAGATTTCCTGTCAGCTTAAACCAGTCTGGTCATTCCCCTCTGTCCCTCTTTCATCAACAAGGCCACAGCAAAGCTTTATTTTCCTTTTTTCTTTTTGCTTTTCACACCATTCTGGTTAAAATCTAGTGACAGTTATGTGTGAAAATCCCCGGAGATCAGCAGTTTCTGAAAAAGTCAAATGTCTGGCCACAATAACCACGCCACAGTCGAAGTAACTGAGCTGACATTTTATCACTTTGTTTTTGTGAAGGTTTTTTGTATCTTCATGATTTTATGCAGTGTGCTGCTGACAAATATTTTGCAGAAAAGAAATGTTAAAGCCGTCATTAACATGGTTTCAATATTAAAAAATTCATTGTGATACTGAGGATCTGTCACTCACATAATCACATCACCAAGGGGAAATTCAAGCAACATAGTTCCTTCACTGTGGAAGCCTGATCGAATGTGTGTGTTCATGTCAGATAAGGATTAGGAGTTGTGCCAGCAGATAAGAAAACAACATGGACGCCAAGAACACAAATAATATTCCATACTGTGATTATGTTTAACTATATTGCAAAAGCACTAGATGATGTTTAAGGCTATAGATTGGATTTCATCATTGATCCAAAATGGCAAACTCCAACGGTGACAAAACAAGCACTGAATCCTGGGCCAGGGTGCAGCCTCTCCAGCTCATCGACTTCCATCTCCAGTTCCTTGGGTAGACTAAAGTCAATCAATAGCGAGGCGCTTCCTAAACAAACAGTCGGTGCCAAGGCGCCCCATCTCCACCATGGACCAACACAGAGCATTATCAGCCGGCTTCATCATTACCACCCTGGCCAAAGTCTAAAGGGGCCATAAAAACTCTTCCAGATCAAATAGTGCTCTGAACAGGTGCCATGAAAGTGCGTTTGGTTCTCCCGAGCAAACATGTGACAAAAGAATTAATGTAGCTAAAACCAATTACGGTCACGAATTGGCTAATACAAATTGGCTAGTCCAATCCGTCCCTCCGGGGCTTCCATGTGATATTATAACGGTGCGCTTAGGATGAGAAAGAGCTCATCATTATCCAAGCTTAACTCACTGAGACTGTAAATTCAGACCCCAGACCTTCAAGGTTCAGCTCCTCGGGGACAAGAAACAGTTCAAATAATGACAGTGGTGTTCAGGTAGAGCTCGGTCTAAATGTCAGAGTGTGCAGCGATGATAGAGGAAGCGGTAGAGGATGAGAATGGGGGATTAATTAGGCTAAAAATGACCTTTCTGATTCATGTAGGCACATACCATCATCACAAGGAGAGGAGATTAACAAGAGTACAAGTGTACAGCAGTTGCGGTCAGCGCAGGACAAAAAGAATCCGTCGTCACAATGCCTGAGGTTTTTGTTCACCTCAATATCAAAGTACAGGAATAACTGGATTCTGACTAAAGACTGCAGATGGAATGTAGTGAAGAAAAAGAGGGATGATTTACCGAGAGAGGAAAAGAGCAACACAAGAAAAACACAAGTTTGTAGGTGAGGCATTGTATGCAGTGTTGGATACTTAAATTCCTATACAATCCCTCAAAGATTTCATGAGTTGATTGTTTTGCAATTGCAGAAATTAACGCTAAATCAAGTAAACTCCACAATGTTCAGTGAAGATTGCGAATCTTCAGAACGCTCGCAGATTTTCTACAGATTTAGGCTCAGGCGTTTTTGTGTGCCATCAAGACAACAGGCATCCAATCAAAATGCTCTTCCATTTACATCGAATATGAGTACAGCTATGAGTACAGTTTATAAGAAGAAACATGTGCTTGCAATTCCACCAAGTCAAGCAGCAAAAACAAAATCGAGCATTTTTTAGCCACTACAATGACAAAAAAAGAAGGTCTATATACTTGTTATCTTGTTTACAAGCTCGGCGACGTAGCAACGGGTTATTCAGTTGTCCCTGTACTTCAGTGTAGAAGAGGATGAAATAGTGCTACAGGATTTGAAGAGCAATGGTTATAGAGATGAAGTTAGGATTCTAGAGAGTCCAAGCTGGATTGTAATGTGAACAGTAACCTTCATCACTCCATTTTACAACAAACACAAATGCAGAAAAAGCATATGATGGATATAAAAGCGTGAGAAAATACCAGCCCGATGTAGCTTTCAGGTATTAAATAGTTAGCTAAATAAGGATGGGACAGGACGAGCTATTGTTCAATGACTTGATAGTGTGATGTAGCTGCAGCACAGCTAGCGAACCCCAAATCCATTGTTTTCCAGCAACAGTACGTCCCAGATGACATTTATTCTCCTCACACCACTATTTTTTATTTGTTAATAAATGTTTAACCATTTTTTGTCACATTTCATGTTGCTAAACAAGCTATAAACAAGCAACATCCCTATTATTGTTAGCATGTTTAGCTAGTTAGACTCAGAAACAACAGCTAACAATATATTACAACAAACATTAAAAAATAAGCAAGTGTTTGGAGGACTGAAAGCATTTCCAGCTTTGTTGTTTGAGATTTCTGTCTTAAAAATTTGCTTAACGAAAAATACAGAGCTAAAGGAATGATACGTTTTTGTAGGCAACCAGGAAGTGATCATCATTATCCTGGTTTCCTTAACAAAAAGCCAACAGGATTATTGCACAAAATAAACTCTGCGCTCAACAAAAGTTCATTTGTTAAGTCATGGTTTGTGAATGACAACAATCTTCATTAATGAACACAACGTCTGTGTATTTTGAAGAGTCACATGACATCATCACCACCAATGCTAACCTTCAACTCTATCAATCTTTTTTCTCTCCACTTTTGTGCTCTGTTAGTGGATCATTCTGAATGAATAAACAGTTAAACACAACAGGGCTGTAGTACTTCCTGTAGAGAGTTTTCCTGTTGGACGTGATGGTATTTAATGTCCCTGACATCCTTTATAGTCCCATTTGTTAGAAACCAGCTTCTTCAAGACACCTTAAAGCTTAAAAATGTCAATAATGGGAAGTTAGTTACGTATTTTATGTGTAGAATAAAACATGAAAATATCTTGAGCTTGAATTAATTGACAGACTTTATCTGAGGCATTTAACCAAAGAGCTCATTCAAAAAATCAAATTTATTCATTTCCAGTTTTAAGACTCATTCCTACAGCACTCCAGTGGAGCTTTTTATAATTAGACCGCTTATTACTTATAACACATCTTCATGATTATAACCCCCAGCAGGTAAAATTATAAAAAGTAATTAAAGCAACTAACAAAACCTTCAAAATCTTTTTTTTTTTTATTATTAGCAGCTGTTCTTGGGTCAGATGGCCCATAACATGATCCTTCTAACCTTAACTTGTTTCCAGGCTTGATGGAACTGGTACTGATTACTGGGTGATCTAAGCGCATAATGTCCCAAGATGACCCGATAATGACACGAGAGCAAAACCGAGATGTTTCCCATGGACTCGAATAGCCACCAGGCCTGGACTCTAAATCCCCCCCCACGCTCCCAACCCCCAGCCACCCCCCCAAACCCCACTGACCACCAGCAGCACTCAAAGCAAACAAATACTGAATACATTACTAACCCTGCTTCAGTCAAATAGCCAAGCAGTCATTTTTATTCATAGCCTATTTCTCACTGATTATTTGAGTCGAGTCGGCCAATCCGATGCAATCGTTTGTTCCGTCCAAACAGCAAACTGTAGTTATTATGGATTTTCTATAACAGCTCATGCACACCCTTATCATACTGCAATGCATTTTGGAATTTTAGTAGATATTCTGGTCCAAGACAACAAAAAGTGAAATAGTGAACCACTGTATGGATAATAGAGGGGTATTTGGGGCATAAGGGAGGTACAATTTTACCAAAAGGTTTGTGCTAAGGTAAGAGTAAGCGACAGCTTCATTTCTTCATATATTTAAAAAAAAGGGGGAAAGATGGTGTGGAATTAAAGCAGTCAAAGGGGTTGATCAGTGGGTCAGAGGGGTATTTGGTATATATTTGTCATTTATGACGTATTTATTCAAAGTTGTGATGCAATGCCCCTGGAGCAGGGAGGGTCAAGGGCCCAATGGTGGCAGCTTGGCAGTGCTGGGGCTTGAACCCTGATCTTCCTATGAAGAACTTAACCACTTGAGCTCTTCCCCAGTTTCCAATTTTGATTTGATAATTATTTGGACATAAAAAGTAACTCTTTTTCCCAGGCGCCAAAAAAATGGAATTTGGAAAATGCCCTAAAATGGAAAATGCATTTAGGAGAGGTAAAGCATTTAATTATTGATGCGAACAACAATGACAATGATGAAGAAGCAGCAAAAGGTCATACAAGCAATAGGAAATAGGCTATAAAAATTTGAGAGTATTTTAAGTAGAACAGTAATAAAACAGACAGAGATACTTCTGGATTTATTGCATGTACAAGAAGAGGTCATGTAAAGGTCTCTCAAGCCTCAATAATGAATCTTCCATCAGTCCATGATCTACACTCTCAGCCTCTCCATCAGTCCAGTCCACTGAACGATCAGCTCAGGATCGATTGCGTGGCGTTCTCAGGGAGGGTTGCATTCAATCGCCTCGCTGCCAGCCACAACAATTCAGGAGATAGCTTCTTGAATTTCAGGGTTCTCGATCAGGGCAGGAAAATCGAAAAGCGGTCAATCTTCTAGATATACGATTAGCACAATGCTGGCTTTCTGAGCTACTTTTCACTGCTGTGGCTCCATAAAATTTCCTCATGATTAACTGGAGTGCTGCACTGTGTCGATATATATTTTACATTCTGTTCGTATTGGAGGTTAATTTGGCATATTAATGTTGGATTGGATCGCTTTGCAGCAAGAGTGTCAACTACACTGCTTGATTTATTGATATAGAATATCAACTCGATGTCCTTTTCCACTTCGCTTATCGCTGATTGCTAAACCAGACTAACGCTAACCGGCTCGGATTTCACGGCACAGTTAGCAACGTGATGGTTTTTGGCTGTTTGTCACTTCGTACTCTACCCTGAACGAGGATCATTTGCATATTCAAGCCTCACACCATGTAATCACACTGATCAATTACACACGCTGCAGGTGGTCCACTCTATTCCGAGGCCGGAGCTCTAAAAGTAGCAGCGATAGCATGAAGGCATGCTGGCGGCAGCCCAATAGAGTGCAGCTGAGCTCTTCATCCAGTAACAGTCTTTCAGTATATGCTGTGAAACAGGAAAAGGCCTGGGAACCTTGACATCGTCTCTTGCACATACACCTATAAAAGGGTGCAGCTCTCTCTCTCAGGAGATATGAGGTCCATAGATTAAAGGGGCAGCGTTTATTTTTAAAACCCATTCCGAATCCTGAGGTCAGCATCATGCTGGGAGAAATGCCTGGACGAGGTGAGGGTCCGTCCGATAAGCACGCCAAGTCTCCCGGAGGGGTTATAGTAGGGGTCCCAGAAGGAAAATCATGAAGCCAAATACAACAAGCTTTTCATACACACACACACACACATACACAAACACACTAAGTATGAATTATATGAGCCATGACTGAGTATGTATTTTAAACAAATTGACCAACGTTAAGTCATTGGATATTTGCTTTATAAAGGCATCCGGGTTTAGATGTCCAGAAAACTGTCTGTACCTCAAAACTTTTTTTTTTTACTTGAATGGGTGAAACTGCAAAAACATGATTATTCTTTTAAATTCCTGTCAGTGAAGACACATACTATATGTACTTACCTTCTATGAAAACTCTACTGATATTTGAAGAATGTAAATCTCCGACTGAATACACTTGTCTTGCAATGTTTCGTACTTTATTTGTTTTTAGAAGTGTTTGATTAGTTGATCAGGTGATTAGTGATACAGGGAAAACTACTTACAATGAGTTCTGGTCTTTTGAAATTTCATCAATAACTAGCTACGAACGAGCCACTGAAGGACTAGTCACTGAGTCACTGAAGAGAATAAGTTGCTGAAGAGGTGGATTCACTGAAGGACAAGTCACTAAACAGGATGATTCCCTAACGAGTCACGGAACAGGATGACTCCTTAAAGAGTCAGTGAACACAATGATTCCCTAAAGAGTCAGTGAACAAGATGGTTCCCTGAAGAGTCACTGAACAGGATGATTCCCTGAAGAGTCACAAAGCAGGATGATCCCCTGAAGAGTCACTAAACAGGATGATTCCCTGAAGAGTCACTAAACAGGATGATTCCCTGAAGAGTCACTAAACAGGATGATTCCTTGAAGAGTCACTAAACAGGATGATTCCCTGAAGAGTCACTGAACAGGTTGGTTTCCTAAAGAGTCACTGAACAGGATGATTCCCTGAAGAGTCACTAAGCAGGATGATTCCCTGAAGAGTCACTAAACAGGATGATTCCCTGAAGAGTCACTAAACAGGATGATTCCCTGAAGAGTCACTAAACAGGATGATTCCCTGAAGAGTCACCGAACAAGATGGTTCCCTGAAGAGTCACCGAACAGGATGGTTTCCTAAAGAGTCACTGAACAGGATGATTCCCTAAAGAGTCACTGAACAGGATGAATCCCATTAAGATCAATATCTGAGGAAAATTCTACCGCCTCGGATAATGCTTTCAAATAAACATTGAAATGAAGCCATTTTGTATGATATTCCTTGGATGAGGCCATGACAATAAAAAAAAAAATGACAACAATAACATAAAACTAGAATTCTCATATCACGCCTTATTACAATTGGTTGTTTGATGGACAGCTAACATCCCCCTGCTGTTGGGAATCTCTCTCTCTCTCTCTCTCTCTCTCTCTCTCTTTGACACATCTGAAGCATGCTAGATGTTCAGTTTCTACACACATTATAACACCACAGCATGTTTTAATGCCAGGGCAGGATCATCCGACAGAGAACGGATTAAAGTGGAATTAAGAAGAGATGAAGATGATGATGAAATGGAAATTGATGGAGTTGAAAAAGGCAGTGTGTGGCTAAACAATGGACATTGATCAAAATAAATTTAAAATGACACCATAATGAATGTTTTCCGTACCACTTATCCTTCACAGGGTAGCAGTGAGTCTAGAGACTATCCTTGGGGACTCAATACACAAGTTAGGGGACACCCTAGATGTGGTGCTAAACCCAGTGCAGGGCAAAATCACACACTCCTGACAATTTGAAGATGCTAATCAGCCTACACTGCATGTCTTTGTACTAGGGAGGAAACTGCAGTACCCAGAGGAAACCCCTGAAGCATGGGGAGAGCATCCAAACTCCACACACACTGTGCAGGAGCAGGAATCGAATTCCCAACCCCAGAGATGTGAGGCAAATGTGCTGACCATTCCCCCCAGGGATATGTCACTGCCTGGGAAAAGAAAGCTTTCACTGCTATGGTAACAGTTCACACCCAGGCCAAAATGCAGGATCCTGAAATTTATAAAGTAAAGAATACTTCGCATTTAGAAACATCCTATTGCTGATGTTATGGGGCAGGACTGTCCGACAGCCTTCTTTACTGATCAGGTAAATTTACGATAAGGGAAAGAGCGGGATATTTCATTTTCCGTTACAAATGCTCAACATAACAGTAGATGAAAACAACAAAGCCATGTGATGACGACTTAGTAGGGAACATTGCTTCAAAATTCTACTCCCACTCACGCTGACGCACACACTAAGACACTTATATCATTCTATCAGAGAATAGGTTCTTTCACTCGAAGTAAAACCTCAGCTAGAGGAAATTAGCAAGGAAAACAGAAAAGATCAATAGTGGTTCAGTGAAAGTCAAGAGAAATTGTTACTGAATAACGATTAATACACAACTTCATAATGCCTTCGCTAAGGCATCGTCAACATCCGCAGTCTACAAAGCATCGCATTCAAAGTGTGTGTGTGTGTGTTGAACTACAACTCTCTCACAATACAGCGTCTTTCAGTTCCTGCCCGACAAAACACAATCACAAAGTCGAATGAATCACAAGCTAACGTCATGTTCAATGCCACAGTCTATTCAGAGTGAATTCAAGCCAATAAAGATGGTCTGCTATGGAGAACTTCAAGTTCTGAAGGTCAGCCTCAGCAACACATCTGCAACTTCGCTGGCTCTAATATGGCGTCTGTTGCAGACTCGCTGTCTGTGAGCGTCTGCTTAGACAAACTGAACCCGTTCTTTGTCTGTTGACTGTGTAGTCCAGATCTCCGCTGTTTAAATTTGCCTTGCCATATATTAAGGACAGCTTTACGTCGTACAGTATCCAAGTGACCTCGACAAAAATTTTATCTCATAAAAGAATCCTTTGGCCGTGAATTGATCTCACAAGGCGGCTACATATATGGTAGTGTCGATGGTGAAACACAAACAAAAACATGCTAACAGTCATAAAAACTACCTTATTACCTCACATTGATTTTCAGAAAAGCTTCTTCGTGTGACCGCATTTTCTGAACGAACACGGATCACACTGATTTGTAGTAATTATATTTTATTGCTAATTTTTCATTAAAGGATCTTTCTTGGTACACGTGGCACATGTTATATGGTACACAAGGTCTTTAGATCAAAAGGGCTTGAAGGTCAGACAGCAAATCTGGAGTGCCTAAACTTTTGCATTTTTGGTCCAGTATGTATGTATGGTGAATTAAAAAGTATGGTGGGACTTTTCTTGAAGTAAAATGTTTCTCTTTTCGAAGTCTCATTATGAATAATAGAGATCACGGGTATTCAAGGATTTCAGGAGCTTTGTGGGCATTTTGTCAGCCAGGTATTTAACTACAATATGAACTGATTAGTTATGTCTGTGTTTGCTGTATGACTTAGCAAGCAAGGTTTTTGTTAATCTGAATAGTTTTTTTGTTCGTCTCTTGGCTGCTCTCCACAGCATATCAGATTTGATTTGGTTCTGGTTTTTAGACCAAATGCAAACCCTGATGCAACCCTCCCATTTTATCCAGGCTTGGGACCAGGACAGTGATTGTACTGGTGGAGTGACTGGGTTGGTTTCGTTGGTCGTACCTGGGCCACGATGGTGAACACAGCAACAGCTACATCTGATGCATTTTCTCAAAAGATGAACTGTCCAAAGGCCTTGGCAACTAGGCATCCTTGACACGTATAGATTTGGAGTCAATGATTAGGTCTATGGTACACAGAACACAAGCCAATGAATGGGAAGTGACAGAATCCATATTGAACAATGGAAGCAAACAAAGAAGGCATGTCATGTACATCCATCTGTTTTCTGTACCAATTATCCTACACAGGGTCACAGGGAGTCTGGAGTCTATCCTTGGAGACTCAATGTACAAGTTAGGGAACAACCTAGATGAGGCACTAAACCCATTAAGGGGGTACAATAACATCTCCTAATTGTCTGGAGTGTGTGAATCAACCTACACTGCATGTCTTTGCACTAGGAGCAAACCAGAGTACCCAGAGGAAACCCCTGAAGCATGGGGAGAGCATGCAAACCCCATACACACTGTGCAGGGTGCAGGAATCGAACTCCCAACCCCAGAGGTATGAGGCAAATGTACCGACCACTCCCCCCAGGGATATGCCACTGCCTGGGAGGAAAAAGCTTTTGCTGCTATGGGAACAGTTTACATCCAGGCCAAAATGCAGGATCCTGAAGTTTATAGTAAAGAATTCTGCTGGGATTTAGAAACATTCTATTGCCCTATCCTCTTGTTTCTTCCACAGGAAGAGGGAGTTACTGTGCAGATTACATCACAGCAATTTAACATCAAATGTTCTTGGTTTCTCAGCGATACACACAGGCCGCTTGACATAAAATCCGTTCAACACACCCTTCAAAGCACCGCTCAGCGACACTAATGATCAAATTATGAATTATATCATCACCTCACTTGATGATGTTATAATTGCCAATGAACATAAAAACGACTGCAATTACGCACAAGTACAAAATCTCGCCTACTTACAAGGCAGCTTCAGGGTGCATTTCTGCTTCCATTTAACCAATTATTGCCGTTACAAACCTTTCCACAAAGTGCTGCGGCGGCACAATTATATATGTGCGTATTACACTCAAACCCACTCACCTGCCATCTTCGCTTTTAACGAGGAAAACAAGGACTCTCTAGATTAGATAGTAACAGCACCAAAGCAACTCTGAGCAATTATAGATGGTTTATCTGTTCGTTCTGAGAGCAGTACATTAGAGCTCTTGATGAGTCTTGATCACCATGAATGTAAGTAAAAAGTGAAGAATCTGCATGGTTCTACTAGAATAGAATTCATACTGAATATCTTTAACCATTCAGCTATATTTCTGTATTTCCTTAACAGTACACAGAACAGTACAAAATATCTACATGTAAATTAATGTCAATATTTAAAACCCTGCATCGCAAACAAAATTTAGGACTTAATCACTAGTAAATATTTAATAAAGTCATATATGATACAATATATGTATGGCATGATGGCTAGCATGCCTGCCTCATGCCTGCAGGGTTGGACTGTGGGTGTGGAGTTTGCCTGCTTCCTTCCTGCCTTCCTGTGCTGTGAGGGCTTCCTCCAGGTACTCTGGTTTTCTCCCCAGTCCAAAGACATGACTGGTGATAGTTTGTGAATGAATGTGTGTGTGTGTGATTGTACCTTGTGATAGACTGGATTCCTGTCCAGGGTGTTTCCTGCCTTGTGCCCCGAGTCTCCTGGGATTGGCTCCCGGTTCCCAAGGATAAGCAGTGTAGTGTGAGAATGATATGATATGAGAGACATGTTGGAGGTGTGGCCTCTTTGCTTTTCTCGTCTGAATGAAGGAAACATGGCCACTGCACTCATCAGTCTGTTTAAAGGAGGGTGTGGCTTCTTGGGTCTTTCAGTTCCGGAACAGACGGTGGAGCTTTTCTCCCTGTTAGTCTGAGTATAGGGGGTGTGGCTTCACTGTGTAAAGGAGACATGGCCACTGCACTGTTTGCTTAAAGGAGGTGTGGCTTATCTGTCTGTCAGTCTGAGTATAGAGGGTGTAGCTTCTCGGGTCTGTCAGTCCCAGAAAAGAAGCTGGGTCTTCTCTGCCTTTCAGTCTGAGATGTACCTCTGTACCTGTCACTTGAAATGGTGGAGGCGTGGCTTTCTTGCTTGTCTGTCTGAGTAAAGAAGACATGTCCACTGCACTTGTCAGTCTGTTTAAAGGAGGTATAGATTGCCTGAGGCTTATAGGTCTAATAGTTACAGTACAGAAGGTGGGGATTCTCCGCCTGCCAGTCTGAGTATAGGGGGTGTGGCTTCTAGATCTGTCAGTCTCAATACAAAAAGTGAGTATAGAGGGTGTGGCTTCACTGAGTGAAGGAGACATGGCCACTGCACAGTTTGTTTAAAGGAGGTGTGGCTTATCTGCCTGTCAAAATAAGTAAAGTGGGTGTGGCTTCTCAGGTCTGTCAGGCCTAGTATAGTAGGTGTGGCTTCTCTGCTTGTCAATTTGAGTATAGGAGGTATGGCTTCTTGGGACTGTCAGTCCCAATATAGTAGGTGGCGCTTCTCTGCCTGTCAATCTGAGTATAGGGGGTGTGGCTTCTTGGTCTGTCAGTAAAGTAGGGGACATTTCAGTCCAAGGTGAGAAAATGTCTGCTCTAGATTTATCGTGGCCAACATGGCCACATGTTCAGCTCATACACAATATGAACCGTAATTCATATTACCTCACACTCTGTAGTGTGTACTGCTTTACATGTATCCTTCATATATTATGAACATGCTTGAGCCACATCCTACTAGTCAGTCAGACATCTTCATCATTTGTCTTCATCATTTGATATACAAACAACTGTGAACAACTCGAAGCATCAATTACACCAGAAGGCAGTGGACGACTTCCCATAACACACGCACTTCTAAAACATTTCCCATTTTCATAAATATTTATGCTCCCCTAATGCTGCCTCTTAGCAATGCACTTCAGGTGAGAAGCAAATTGCCAACAAGTGGTACTGCTACCGAATAATACACCGTCTATTTTGCATATTGAACACACACAGGTTATAATTTCAAAATGTAGAAGAATTAGAAAAGAGATCATGAGAATTCATAACAAACTCATCATCATCATAATGCATCAATAAAAAAAAGACAAAGCCCCAACAAAGCTAAAGAGAGATGATGGCACACATACTGCACATGCTCTGTATCTCCTTTGCCTGGTCTCTGTCTCAAACTAACTGCTCAATTGGCCATAGCAGGCTGTCCATATGATCAGACTACTGAGTTAAGTGACAGACAGGTCTAATATCCGTGTGCTGTGGAGGGGTCGGGATTTCAGAGTCAGAGTTAGACAGGGTCGGGCAAGCAATAAAGCAAGAGAAATGAAGGAGATGAGAACGAACAGGAAGAAGTGAAGACGGGAATGCTAAGAGAGAGAAGATGAGCAGAAATACATGCAAACACCCTGAAATAGAGAAGCATATACACATAGGGTATACATAGGAACCAACACCACCCCCAACCTGTTCTGTCTGTCAATCCATAAGGCATTAAGTGTAATCCTATAAAAGAGAGCCTAAGGGTACACACACACACACACACACACACATACACCATTAACAGTAATCTAAAAATAACCAAAAGTGTTTAAAGTGTTTAAGTGTTTAAAGCCCCAGGGAACCTGCGTCCATGATTGCTCTTTGATTCAGTTAATGATGCTGTCACAGGCCACATGGCGTACAAAATACAAATAATTAACCTCTTGCAAATGTTTGACGTGTACCATGTTCATAAATTGACGTGTACCATGTTCATAAAAGGTCCAGAAGATCACAGAAGCAGGCACAAAGAAAACAGGCAAAGGGTCAAACACACAAATCAGGAGAAGTGCCAGGCCAGAATGAATGTTATACTAGAGCAGGAGTATTAAATAAATGTGGAGTTAGGGTTAGGGTTTTTATTGCTTCATAAACTGCTGACGTTAACTTTTTTTCCCCCAGTGGCCAGAAATTTGCCATGAAACCTGCTCCTGTTAGTGATTAATGTCTCATATGAGAGTAGACACTCAGTTCTTTAAGAATTTATAGTTTTTCATAAGTTTCTGTTTTTACCTAGCTTACCAGGGGCGATATATTCATAGAAACACACATATTTCTACACAAATGTTTCTATCTTCAAAGTAAATGTTGATATCAAACCCATTTCTGCTCTCTGAAATGCCCCAAGTGTTTGTTCATAATCATCTGCTGTTATCTTCAACCACTAAAATTTTAAAAAGGTTATCCAACAGAGGGAAAAACACACATCTGACACTGAAAGCCAACAGACTCATTTTATATCAGACTGACGATTAAAAAATTATTCATTTGTTTATACTGATTGAAAATGTCCCATAAGCTGATGGAATGGAATACCAGTGAACTGGTAAAAAGGAATAAATAGACTTTGATCTCATTCTTAGTGGTTGCTAAATGCTTTTTGAACAAAAATGCTTTTTGAATTCAAGCCTAATCTTAGGTAAAGACAATCGCAAGGATGACACTGGTCAACAGTAGGGCTGAAAGACACAATAGCAGCTCCTGTAATTCTAACAGAAATGCATAATAACTGAGAACACCTAGCTAAAAACAATGAAGCACGGCTGTATTGTGTAAAATGACACGTCTGTGTTGAATTCGAATGGTTACGAAAGCAAGAAGTCTGTTAACAAAGAAGTCATGTAACATCCTGAACTGCCCTGACTTGATGTTATGAAGCTCCCGCATCTGATTAGATCCAGGTTTAGCTATTCCGCTGTTAGAAATGTGCTCCTTTAACCAGTAGCAGCATGTTGTTAGTGCATAAGGGCTATGCCAGTCCTGGGATTTGAACCTAAGTCATTAGCACATACCTTAAATGGTGAGCTAGCACTCAGCGGTATCGTTTAATGATGTTATAAACACTGTTCAGAGCTTCCCACAGGAGTGTGGTGTTACAATAGGGGATAAAGGCTGAGATTCAGAAAATGCAGCACCCTTAAGCCTGTCATTACAGCCTTTAACGTTGGGTGTCAACTGGTTTTATTCCTGTAAGGGAAACAACTTCAGTGTTTGGGCTTCCTCTTCCAGGGCTGATAAAGAAGCCTGCATGTTTTTCATGCTTCTGAATAAGATGCTTTGATTGAATGTAATCTTTATAACTAAACAGCAGTGTAAGCAATGTACAAGGCACAAATAATATTTTTGTAGATTGTTGGCAGAGTTTACTCTTTCAAACATTCCCTGAAGCAATCCGAAGTTTGTGTGTTTGTATCCCAGGTCCACCAAGCTGCCATTGCTGGGCCCCTGAGCAAGGCCCTTAACCCTCAATTGCTATAAAAAATTAGATTGAATTAGATTAGATTAAACTGTAAGATGCTCTGGATAAAGGTGCCAGAAATGTTCCCTCTTTGTGTTGCTGTTCCTATTTACTCATGTTCTTGTTTCTAATCCTGTCATTGGTCCTTTACAGCTGTTCAGTGTTAGTCCTAGATTCATTAGTCTATGTAAACCCTGTTGACATTAATGTATTAGCATTTCATATTGCTTTGTTCATCACTGATACTTCGTTCCAAACAGCAGAATTTTGGCACTGACCAGTTTTGCTGACCAAAAAAAACCCTTTTCAGTAGAAGGGTGACTAATGGCTTGAGGTAAGAGGCTGGCTCTGGGATCAACCCTGGCACTTTCACTTAAACAATACAGCATTTCAATCTTCAGTGGGTGGAGCTCCAGCTTTCGTTCTAACACCAAACTAACCCCTAGCATGCACATCCTCCACACACACACACACACTAGGATTTGGCAGGGAGTGTGAGTACACTGTAGGCTTTGTACAGCTTTATTAGCAGTTGAGGTCCAGTCATTAATGAAAACATTGGAGTCAGTCTGAGAGCTTAGCACATGCTTCCCTAGTCTGTTCCATCCCCCAACACTACATGCTTCCAAACACACATTAAACCAGGTCTCAGGTCTGAACTCCAAAGACAAAAAAGCAGCATTTCTTCCTACTTTATTCGGCACTGTTAAGCAACGAGTTTACTGCAATGGCGCTCTGTAATACTGACATTGCAAAAGGCTGAAAATTGCTATTACAGTGCAGCCTGGATAAAGATAGCACTGATGTCACAGGTTAAACATAGCACTAAGCTTGAGTGCTGATTTACACACCAGGGCCCTGTTTCAACTTAGAGTGGCCAGTAGTGTAATATATTATACTGCCGTTTGTAAGAAATGCTCCATGTTTTTAAATACCATGTCTAACTATTAAAAAAAAAAAGCAATAACATGTACTGAGGAATAAAAATAAATCCAAATTTCTTGGAAAAAAAAAACTCACTTGAAATGGTTTAAGAACAAAAATGAAAATAAGACTTTTTTTTTTCAAATACTTAAAGATTTGTGGTGGGAAAAATATATTTTTTAAAAATGTATAAATAAATAAATAAACTAATTAATTAATTAAATAAAAATAAATAAAATGAATAAAATGTTTAAAAAATAAATAAATAATCTGGTCCTGATAAATTCTACACATTTAGGAAAAGGTGATCCTTTTTTAGTGCTGGCAAATGTGTTAAATGATCAGATTTACTGTGTTGTTACTGAGCAGATTCCAGATTTCTCAAATCACAAGAATTTCTAATCATCCTTGTTTGTACTGTCTGAGTAAATAGTGAAAGGTCAAGATTTGTAAGCGGATATTAAAACAGCCTGGTTAATGATAGGCTAAACCAGACATGGTCAGCGGTCAGTAGCTATGACGCTGTTACATTATTTTTATGACCAAAATAAAATTCTTTCAGACTTTTTCCAGAATCTATGACAAATTACTCATTAAAAAAATAATAAAATATAAATAAATAAATAAATAAATAAATAAATAAATAAATAAATAAATAAATAAATAACAGTTTACTTTCATACTTAATTCACAGATAGCTGAAGTGTTATTTCTGGGAGAAAAAAAAAACAATAAATGACAACTTCTACATTTTCACAGTCACAGAGAAGGATAATAATCCTTGCCAAGCCTTAGGTCACTGACGTCGTGATGTTTTAATACCGGGCTGTTTTTCTTTTTCCATATATTACTGTACACAGTTGTTGTGAAATATATATATAAATATATGTGGAACTGCAAATCTGTGTCTGTAAACAATACCGAACACTACTGAACAGACAGAAGCTTTTACAGCATGCATCAGTGAAGGTCTAATGGCTGTAATCCTAAACTGCACTTCTCTATTCACTACACGTGTATTTGCAACACTCCCCAGCCTGATCTGATGGAAGGATTCCCCGGATTAAGTGCAGATCTGGTGCATGTAACTGGCTTGAATAAACAGTCAGCTGTTCAGAGGAAACCGTGGCTTTGGTGCGACTGTAGCACAGCACTGCAATTGCAGAAACCAATTTCCTTGCCTTGTATTGCGTGAAAGAACCATATTAATAAAAATTCTAATCCTTATAATGCTGTCTGACCTGACATGCCACTAATGGATGGATAGATGGTGTTAAAATTGTAGCTTAAGTGTAAAATGGCTAATAAACGAAGCTCCCAGGTGTTTAAACTGCCAGTTCGGTGGTAATCATCATCCGCTACACTTGTACACGCAACATGCACTTGGTTCATGTATGACAGAAGTCATTTTCTCTTCTTCATCTTTGCTTCTGCTGCTTATCATGTAGCGTAGTAATTGTCAGAGCGAAATATATTCGCTGCAATAATCGCAGTATAATGTCTGCGCTAATGCTCCAATCTGCCATCCTGTGTGAGTGTGTCTCTCTCTCTCTTTCTCTTTCTCTCTTTCTCTCTCTCTCTCTCTCTCGTTAAGCACATCAACTAAACAGCATTCGCCAGCAGAGCTCTTAAACAGCCACACAGCATTTGTGACGAAGTCCAGACACACAGTTTAAGTGCACATGAAAGCCCAAAGAGAGAGAGAGAGAGAGAGAGAGAGTGAGTTACAACAGCGCGTCCTGTCCTTCATGTCAGAAAGGAAATTACAACAGCAGGAATTTTATGCAACACACAAACCTCTGAGCTGAAATAAATTCTAAATCGTTTAAGAAGCATCTGGGAGAAAAGCGAGAGCTCAGGAGTTATAAGGGTTATGAGTTCAGATCCCAGTTCAGACTTTCTGAGCATCAGTACTGGGCCGAACGATTCAACAATGCCGTTTTCAATTATCATCGCGGCGCTATAACGAGCAGAGCGACATGATAACGGCTAAAGGAGCAGCTGTTTTGCTGAATATTAAAATCGTAATTTTAGTTTATCACATTTAAGGTTGCCAGTTTTGTTCCTGCACTTAATAATTGCATCCTCTGAATTCCTTCCACTGTTGTAGGTCAAAGAGTCCTTCATTTATTTATTTATTTTTTCTGTGTAGTCAAAGACAAATTAACATATTATCAGAGCACACTGTGATTGGTCAAATTCTTCCACATCAGTGTAAAGCCTGTGAGTCAATAAACAGATAAAAAGACAATAAAAAGATTTCCCTATTATCTGTTAAGCTTATCGCTGTTTATTACCAATAGCAAGGAACCTGAATCTGATTGGTCAGAATTGTGTCATTCAAAGCTAAAGTATGTTTTACATTTCTAGCATTTGGCCGACACCCTTATCCAGAGTGACTTACTATTTAGCTCATTTTATACAATTGGGGGTTAAGGGGCCTTGCTCAGGGGCCCAGCAGTGGTAGTTTGTTGGACCTGGGATTCAAATTCACAACCTTCCAATCAGTAGTCCAACACCTTGACTACTAAGCTACCACATCCCACATTTTCCAACACTGTAAAGTTTACAGGATTTGGCTCACGACACACTGCATGTCTTTCATATTATTAACTAAAAGGCTTGTGACAGAGCCACGACTGTTTATAGCTGCTGCATGAGTGAGTCAGATTTTTAAAAAATTGATGTAATCAGAGAAACAGACTGTACTCTGCTGTAACTTACACAGCAATCAACATGGAGTCATTTCCCTCTTCCTGGACTATCAGCAGAGGCACTTGGTGGAAAGATGTTCCGGTCGGATGAAGAAGTGCAACAGATGGTGCATGAATGGCTGCAAATTCAACCGGAAGAATGGATTTCAAGAAGAATCCATCACTTGTTAAGCCCTGGAACTCTTTGTTTTTGAACTAAATGGAGATTAAAATAGAAATATGAAACAGTTTTGCGACTAAACAATGCAAAATAACGATATTTTTTATTTGTCTTGTGTAACGTACATGAAGACAAGATCTTGTTCCACAACATTTCACGTAACAGCAAAAGGCATGTGTGACTCTTTAGTCAATAAACAAATACCTGCTTTGACAAATTAGAGTGGTATAATTAGAGAGTAGCAGCCTGACCTCACTAACGCACAAATCCCTACTGCTACACAAGAAAATCTAATGGAAAGCCTTCTAGGAAGAGTGAAGGTTATATATTATAGCACTAAATCAGGAAAAGGATGCACCTGACTGTGATGTGATGGATACTCTAGGTGTACACATACTGGACTTTTGCCTTTACATTGTAGGACAAGCTGCAATAGACATATCCAGCGCGTATCCTGTCTTGTGCTCCGAGTCTCCAGGTTCCCCGTGACCCAGTAGGATAAGTGGTGTAGAGAATGGATGAATGGATGGACGGACGGATGGATGGATGAATAGATAGGTGGATGGAGGGATGGATGAATAGATAAATGGATATATGGTTGAATAGATGAATGGATAGATGAATGCATGGATAGGTGTATGTATGTATGGATGGATGAATGGATGAATGGTTGAATGGATGAATGGACAGATGGATGAATGGATGGACGGACAGACAGACGGACAGATGAATGCATGATTGTAAGAATGGATGGATGGACGAATGGATGGATGGACGAATGGATGGATGGACGAATGGATGGATGGATGAATGGACGGATGGATGGATGAATGGATGGATGGAGGGGTGGGTGAATGGATGAATGGATGGATGGATGGATGGATGGAAGAATGGATAGATGGACAGACAAAAAACAGATAGACAGATGAATGGATGAATGGATGAATGGTTGAATGGATAGATGGATGGATGGATGGATGGATGGATGGAGGGGTGGGTGAATGAACAAATGGATGGATGGAAGAATGGATGGATGGACAGACAAAAAACAGATAGACAGATGAATGGATGAATGGAAAAATGGATGAATGGTTGAATGGATAGGTGGATGAATGAATGGATGGATGGATGGATGGATGGATGGATGGACAATGGATGAAGGGATAGAAGGATTAATAGTATAAGAAAAATGCTGGTGCAATCCGGATTAAGCTGATAAACCTATGCAGTGGAATAAACAAGATCCTTTTAGAAATATCAGATGTTAGGCTGACAGAAATACCGTGACCTTATGCAACAGAGGCGTCATGACCCAAATAGCAGCGGTACTCTTTAATTACATGTTCAAGTTCAGCATGCTGGCCATCAGCACTGCCTTTACTCATCACCTCACGCCATCCATCCATTTCATTTTTACGAGTCGTACCCTGTTCGTTACTGGTGAATTCTCAATGTAGACAAAAACAAACCAAGATTTAATGCTAAAAATTTAACCCTGTAACTCATTTAAAAGCAACCATTTAATAGTCAGCAATAAAATGGTGTAAATAATTATAAATATATCAATTAATCCCTAATTATAAATAATTTCCCTGCTATAACTGTCTATTATATGGTCAAAAAATGCAATTATGTAACTGGAAAATTCATTCTAGTATCAACATTTGTAGTTAGTTTTTTCCCCCCCATATACTCAATCATGCACAGCTAACCCCAAGGAATCAATCACCAATTCCTGATATGACAGGAAGTTGTAGATCCATGTGGAAAAGTTCTATTCAAAGCCTAATTTAAGTTTAAAGCTTCTTGTGAGTAAAGTACCTTTAAAACATGAGGACAGATTTCATTTCAGCGCAAAAGCCTACATTTATAATGCAGAGTTGATCACAGCACGTTAATCTGGCCAACTTCAGTCTATAATCCGTATAAAAGACCTGCTTCTTGTCAGTTATATATCGCAACATCCACTCAGATGCTGTAACTTCCTGTTATGGTTGAATGTATTGAGCTAGAACGTACAGAGATGAGTGAAGGCTGGGGAAGTAAAACGTACACCTTCAATAACCTTTAATAGCTGAACTGAGGACAAGGAGGAATTTTAAGCATGTAAATGGATTCATTTATTAATGCAAAATGATTTTTATGATTGTAGTTTAAAGTGTAATTGAGAAGCTGGAACAGACAAAGACGATGTTATTAATTCTTTCTTAATGTTTTATGTTATTTATTAGAATAAAGCACATGGGCACATGGCAACTGTTGGATTTTTAACAACTATTTTTTTTATTAATGGATACACTTTATTATTTAATTTGCAATCTATCTATCTATCTATCTATCTGTCTGTCTGTCCGTCCGTCCGTCCGGCCGTCCGTCCGTCCGTCCGTCTGTCCATCCATCTATCCATCTTTCCATCTATGTAATCACATTTCCTTCCATCCATCCATCCATCTATCTATCTATCTATCTATCTATCTATCTATCTATCTATCCATCCATCCATCCATCCATCCATCCATCCATCCATCCATCCATCTATCTATCCATCTTTCCATCTATGTAATCACATTTCCATCCATCCATCCATCCATCCATCCATCATATACCAGTGTCTCCAGGATTTCTTGATTTTCCAATCCCAGAAATTCACCCAAATTGTAATATTTAGAACTGGACGTTTTCTAAATTACTGCAGATTTTCCAAAAATTTCCACAAGACACCTCACGTGACATTGTACTGGGAATTATACAGTGATTCAAATCTTTTCTCATGATGTCAATTACTAACAAATCTCAGCGTACAGAGAGAGAGAGAGAGAGAGAGAGCCTTACTGGGATTAATAATTCAGTCCCGGCACTTAGGGCGCTGAGTATGTGATACAGTCTGCAAAGGCCAAATTTACTGTTGATTTTTGTGTCTTGTTAAAGAAATACTCCACAGCATGTCTTGGAGTAGGATTAGGATTACAGGCAGAAATATGAATATATTTTTTTATTGTGTGAACAAAGGAACTGAAATACTGTTTACTCAATCCTCATTTAGAACAAAAAAATTGGAATTTTCTTAGATGTCATGTGGACCAGGAAGAGTAGCATAGCACCAGACCCCATACTGCACTAGATCTGCGCCAGGATTCCTATGAAAATGACCCCGACTCGTACTCTGGTCCGCAGTTCAGGTTCAGGAAGTAAAGTAACTTGTGCATGTGGAGGATGTGGTAGCTTAGTGGTTGATGTGTTGGACTACTGATTGGAAGGCTGTGAGTTTGAATCCCAGGTCCAGCAAGCTGCCACTGCTCGGCCCTTGAGCCCTTGGGCCCTTCAGTTGTATAAAATGAGACAAATTGTACGTCGCTCTTATAAGAGCATCTGCCAAATGCCAGAAATGTAAATGTACTCAAAGAGACATCATTAGTTTCCACTAGTAACACACTTGTACAATGAGAGAAAGTGTAACAACACAGGGTTTTATTTGTTCAACAGGCAACTGAATAATCCCAGAAATACCTTTCAATATAGTGATTTATCGTACTGTGAATTATACAGTGATTCAAATCTTCCAATCCCAGAAATTCACCCAAACTGTAAGAACTGGAAGATTTCTAAATTACTGCAGATTTTCCACAAAAAGACGCCTCACTTGACATTGTGTCTTCACTGATATGACTTTAAAAGACAAATTCTGGGCTTGCTATTTTGCCAATTCACAACTGAAAAAAATGGTGAAAATAAATAGCCATTTTTATTCTGCATCAAACACAAAAAAAAAATCCTGGAGGGACTGAGTAACCCTGCTGCTCTATTCTCTGCTAGCAACATCTGTCCCCAGCCTCACAGCCACACTAGAAGCGCAGATCCAGATGTGCTGCCACATGGACGAGGAGACTATATGCTGTAAGCGGTTTTCCAGAATCCAGAAAGCAATCACTTCAACTCGTAACGCTAATCTCTATCCGAGATATAATCTGATGGAGTAGCGGGTGGTATGATGACATACTTTTACGTGAATAAACATCACACGACACGTTGAATTTACATAGAACTATATCCGAATTCAGGTGATGAGACGACGTTATTGTAAAAATCTACTCATATAGATCGGGAACGCTTGATGACTGTGTAGTCGAAGCTCTGTGGCTGCACTGGAGGCTACATCTGGTAAGATCGTTAGCTTTAATATGTACAAAACAACATTATTGGGCGTGTGCTGTGAGAAGAAGCAATCACTTTGGGGACGTGCCTCAATGTGCTGATTTCTCCTACACCAGAGGAATTTACTAACATTAATATGTATATAATAATATATAATATTTTATCTATTCATCCACTTGGGGAAAGTTATTTCCTGTTATCAGTTCTATTACAAGAGCTTAAATAGTTATTCCTGCACTAGCCTCTCTCTCTTTTTCTCTCTTTTATGCATTGCTTGTCATCTTTTCTCCATGCTCAAGACTTTCCTATGTTGGAAAACCTATAATGTTACCTCTGACTCTTACAAAGCTCTGACACTGGAGACTCCTTCCAACAATTCCTTCCTCATATAACAAATCTTCACCAACTTTTTTTCATCGATTTCTAACACATCATCCATACAAGTCCCTGTGTACCGTATGTTGTTACTATAGAAACCATTCTCATGTCCATTCAGGTAGACAGATCTGCTGGTTACGTCGTGGTTAAATAAATAAATAAATAAAATTCCTCTTACCTGCAGCATTGTGTAACCAACCTTGATAAATCTGCATAGAGTTCATTAAAGGTAGAAAGGTGTCTGCTATTTATCTTTGCATATTAAAACAAAAATTAACATGAATGTGTATTATTTAATTATATAACAGGGTTTATTATTTGTTCAACAGGCAACCGAAGAATCCCAGAAATGCCTTTCAATATAGTGATTTATCGTACTGTGAATTATACAGTGATTCAAATCTTTTCTCATGACAAATCTCAGCGTACAGAGAGAGAGAGAGAGAGAGAGAGAGAGAGAGAGAGAGAGAGAGAGCCTTACTGGGATTAATAATTCAGTCCCGGCACTTAGGGCGCTGAGTATGTGATACAGTCTGCAAAGGCCAAGTTTACTGCTGATTTTTGTGTCTTGTTAAAGAAATACTCCACAGCATGTCTTGGAGTAGGATTAGGATTACAGGCAGAAATATGAATATATATTTTTTATTGTGTGAACAAAGGAACTGAAATACTGTTTACTCAATCCTCATTTAGAACAAAAAAATTGGAATTTTCTTAGATGTCATGTGGACCAGGAAGAGTAGCATAGCACCAGACCCCATACTGCACTAGATCTGCGCCAGGATTCCTATGAAAATGACCCCGACTCGTACTCTGGTCCGCAGTTCAGGTTCAGGAAGTAAAGTAACTTGTGCATGTGGAGGATGTGGTAGCTTAGTGGTTGAGGTGTTGGACTACTGATTGGAAGGCTGTGAGTTTGAATCCCAGGTCCAGCAAGCTGCCACTGTTGGGCCCTTGGGCTTTGTGCTGAAAACAACGAATGGCTTTTTGGATAAAACAACACAGCATTTTGTTTTCTTTACTGTGAGGAATTTTACAGATTCACGAGTTTTAGAAACAAATAAACCTTCTGCATGAGCATCTCATCATCTCCAAATCACTGCTGAATTCTTGAATCTGATTTGTTTTACATAACAGCAAAGTAGTTCCGGCTATAAGAAAAATCACGGGTAGAGGATTAATGTGCTCACCTTAATACCACATTGTTTTAACGTTAGCAACAGACCCAGAAGTTTTCTGCATTGAGATTTATTTCGAATTTTCTGAAGGAGTCTCCAGTGTCAGGGCTTCATATTAAGCTGTAACTTTATGCTCTCCAGCAAAGTCTTCAAGATAGTGGATTGATGTTTTGTTTCCTAATTAATTTTCCTTCAAGAGAGAGAGAGAGAAATACAGTACGAGAGGCTGGTATGGTATTTCTATTTGTTATAATGTTCACTTGCTGTCTTAAAAATGTGAGTAAACTCCACTTGAAAATCACCGCAGTAGTCGATGGAGCCAATGGATTGTTCTAAATACCATTTTTGAAAGTTTTTATAAACGTCAGTTCGTTATCCAAATCTAATTTATCTAAGAGATAAAGAGAAAAAATTAATTCATACAACAAACTTTGTTTTCACTGCATTAAATGTAACTATAAATGGATAGAAAGTACAACATGCTGTTTAATAATAATAAAAAATAGCTATGTCAAATAACGCTGGATGTCTAATACAAATAAACAACATTGGGACATGCCGTTATTGGAAAAATAATCAAATTTTGGTTGGTCACATCGGACCACTCCTGAGGATTTTTTTAATAACCTGGTCGTTTTCTGTTTTTTTTTCTTTTACAACACACAGTGAAAGTACAATAAACTTGGCATTCCTCATTCATGTCATAATAAACTGCAACTAATTCAAACCACAGAGATTACCACGTCATTATCAGTAATAAACCATTTCCCATAAGGTCTCAGAGTTCTCTGTGTGGCAAAAATAAAAAAAAAGATATACAGGTCTACCATTTCCAAATGAAAAGGGGCAAGAAAATAAGCCTGGTGCCACAGAGGACAACATACAGAGGAATATATAAATACAAACTGGTTGATTAGAATGGTAAACAGGATGCCCCAGAACTGGGCATCTCATCTGAATTCTCCACAGGCCATCTTTGATGTTCCAGCCCAGTGGCCTTTTCCCATTTTCATCACCCCCCATTTCTATTTCCTTCAGCACCCTGTAGTGGCAAATATATTTCTCTCACATAGCCTTGAGTCATGGACCACTTCAAAATGTTTAAAAGAAAGAAAGAAATCTCAAAATGTGTTTGCGCTGTCATCTTTAAACCTCCGGCCACTCAACTACTGTCAAGATGTCAAGGTCAATCTGAGGAAGTGTTCTCCTGAGGAGTGAGAATGCAACAGGAGTCAGGGAAAAAAAAAAAGGAAAATGAGGCTGTGAAAATGTTTAAAAGAAGGCGGCTTTATACGTCACATATGAATTACAGCTAATTCTTTTCTTTGCATATTCCAGCATGTCAGGAATCTTAGGACAGAGTGTGTGGTCAGTTATGTTACAGCATCCATAGAACAGAAAGGCTAAAGGGCCGTGTTCAAGGGCCCAGCTGTGGCAGCTTAGCCTGACCTTCTGATCACTGAGCCACTACTACCCCAACTGAAACACCACTACCTCACTTCAGGCACCACTGCCCCACTATTGCCCTAATTGAACCACCATTGCCCTAACTGAACCACCACTGCCCGAAGTATAACACCACTTGAGCCAAATGAGCCACAGAGGTGGCTCATTTGGGCCACCTCTGCCTCAACTGATCCACCACTTCCCCAGTTGAGCAACCACTGTCCCAATTGAGTCACTGCTGCCCCAGTTGAACCAACACTGCCCTTGTTAAACCATCACTTCTCCAGTTGCGTCACCACTGTCCTAACTATGCCACCGCTGCCCCAATTGAACCACCACTGCCCTAATTAAGCCATCACTGCCCCAATTGAACCACCACTGCCCTAACTGAACCACCACTGTCCTAATTGAGCCACGGCTGCCCTACCTGAGCTATCATTGCCCCAGTTGAACCATCATTGCCCTAACTGAGCCACCACTGCCTTAACTCCTAAGGGGTTAAATGGCCAAGACAATTTCAAAGACTTTCATTGGCTCAATCATTTTCTTTGATTAAATATTTATTAATTATTACATATACATCTTTTTGTCCCAGAATAACACATTTCACGTCAATGGTTGATTTCTTTCATTTTCCTTGGAAGAATCCGTCTCTACTATATCTGTATCTCCTGAATTGCTAGAGATTTATTTTCAGAATATTTTGTACCAAATTTACTTCAATTGATTCCATATTTCCAACACAAGATTAAGAACAAAAATAATTTATTCATAACCTTTTTTCCCGGCAAGGGTGCCAATATTTCTCCTACCCTCCCACCCTGCCAAATAAGATCTGGCAAAATTTTATTTAAGATCTTCCAAAAACTGGATTGATAGAAAATCGAAGTACTAATTAAAAAGCGTATTCTGGGTCATTTTATGGAGAACGTTAGCGAATCCTCTGTAGACTGTGGAAGTTTCATTCATTTGGCTTCTATACTGAAGCGACTTTGACTGACAGGAGCAAGACAAAGTTGGAAACTGGAAGCTGGGATTATGGATGAGTGCTGTTCTTCTGCCTTCATATCCTTCTTATCCTCCACTGGGCCTGTGGCTGAGCCTCTCGATCGGCACTGAATCTTTAATGAACTTCCTTATTGATGTTTCAGGAGAGTTGAAAAACTCAATAAACACAAATTCATGCATTTATATTGATTTTAGAAGCCGTTAACACGTGCATACCGAGTGCCCAGGGGCGAGATTCAGAAAAACTAAACGGCTTTAGCAAGCAGATGTCCTCCCTGGGGATGTCCATTCTGCCTAATTCTGATATCTGAGCATCTATAGAATTCAGAGGTCAACTTGTTAGTCGCATGGCAGAAAAAAAAAAGGACTTTGATCGATGTTAGTGTTTCATATAGACATGTCTTCTCAGAGCAAACAGCAGCAAATATGTAGATGTGATCGACAAGACAGATAAGTCTTGTGATAAGTAATAAAGCTGTGGAGCTTATAACTAAAGGGTTTAGTTTGATTCCTTTTTACGCCACGGCATTTTTTTATTTCTGAAAGAACGTCTTTCTAGTTTCATTCAATGCTGTTGATCGTCCATTAAGCAGTTAGCACTTGCTGTCAGCTTTCCCTCACTTTCTAATAAGAATTTTTTAAATGTTACAGATAAACCACAAACCATAAAATAACACATCCTGGTAGAGGAAAGCATTCAGGAAGTGTTATCTGAATACAAAGACTCCTAATAAACTTGTGTTAACATAAACCATGGAGTCCAAACTGCTCTTAAATCTAAAATAACACCTTGTGATTTAATTCAACTCAACAGAATAAGAAGTGTACGGTAGAAAAAGTTATCAATACAATGAAAAGTAAATTAACAGCACTGAATATTTAAAGTCGTAATACGTCCTCGGTTGTAACTCTGGACTGAGCTTGAGTAAAACGGCTCAGGATTCAAACTCTGGACCTTGTTAGTTTGTGGTCCATTCAATAAACTCCCGAGTCAGCAGATTGTGAAACGTTTGGACATATGAAGACACTGACAAACAGATGTGCTAAACAGATGTGACACCCAGACGTCATGCCTGCCAAGGTTTCTTTTTAGTCAAATGGAGGCCCACTGAGACAGATACCTTGAAAAGCTGTTGCTACTGAAGCTTTCAGAATAAATAAAAAAATGAAAAGTGACCATAACTGACTGCTGTTTATTTACAAATCATTCCACTGGCAATTTCGTGTCAAACGGCCGTCGAGAACGGAAAGCCACTCAGCATGAGTAGCTTTCTGCTTTTATTAGCCGTGGAGTGACCGGGTCAGACGAGGAACTGTGGACTGAAAGAGTGTTATCCTGAAAGCTAAGTTGTGGGTCAGTATATTGTGTGAACGAGTCAGGACACTGGAGACATACCAGCATCAGTGGAAAGCTGCTTTAAATATATTTCAATCAAAATGTTTAAAACTTTTGGGAGGGTTACTCATCTTGACTTTGCTCCTAGGCAGGAGGTTGTGAGCTCTAGGGTTTAGATCACTTACTGGCTTAGTCAGTAAAGGGGAAAAACAGATTTTCACTCAAAATGAGACTGCTTTTCAGACTTTCTTGACCTTACAGTAAATCTCTTTAGATTTATCGGGCTTTTGGTTGAATTTTGAGTTAGAAGTCATTCTAAATTGACAGCATGCTCTTTACATACTTGTTACACTCCACTTTACATCTATAAATAGTGTACTGTAAGAAGATTAGCTCATCACTTCATCAGCATATGTGACACACTACTGCTGCTTGCACTACACACACACTGTGTACTGTATACTGTGATTGTGTATTGTACACTACTGTTAATTGCTTTGCTATGCTATATCACTCTTTATATACATTACTAACCTGTCTCATACGCCGTATATTGTGGTCTTAATATTGTGGATTAATACGGTTTATGAGTATTAATACTCCTAAAAATAATTCTTCATCTTCTAAAACTAATTCTAAATCTTATAAAACTGTGTATTTTCGGATTTGTTATTGCGTATTCAGAACTGTTATTGTGTTCTTGGATCTACAACTCCTAAAACTAATTCTAAATCTCCTAAAACTAACTCTAAATTTTCTAAAACTGTTTGTTTTCAAATTTGTTATTTTGTTGTTGAATGTTATGATGATTTCAGATTTGTTATTATGTTTTCGGATCGACATCTCCTAAAACTAATTCTAAAACTGTTTGTTTTTGGATTTGTTATTTTATTTTTTATGATTTGTTATTGTGTTTCG